>NC_060279.1:14553686-14744351 GCF_021613505.1 Equus quagga
TCAATGTACCACATTCAAAGAAACTCAAATCCAATGTGCAAAACATATTTGGAAAGCAATTTAAATCTTTATTGAAGATTTTGGAAAAATCCCAAAGAGAGAAATTTCATCCATAATATATATTTTTAAAAAAATCCTCTTTCCCCGTGTCCATTTCTCCCAATAGCTCACACACATGATGGCTACCCCGAGTCACTTCCTCTCTGCAGCCTCTCCATGATGTTCCTCAAATACCTTTCCTGCTGAATCTTGGTTTCCTCCTTCTCTCCTCTCATTGTCTAAGTGCGTTCAGGTTGGGTACTCCGACCTTTCTCATATAAATTCAGACAGCATGGTACCTCCCAACTTATCTTTTACCCCTGATCTGCCCAGTCCAGGAGATGAGCTGGTAGACACAGGTTAGCAGGAGATGAGCTGGTAGATACAGGTTAGCAGGAGATGAGCTGGTAGACACAGGTTAGCAGGAGATGAGCTGGTAGATACAGGTTAGCAGGAGATGAGCTGGTAGACACAGGTTAGCAGAAAGCAGAGGAGGGAAAGGCTCTAAACTTTATAGCTTAACATGTTTTCCTGTTACAAAAAAGAAGCGTAACGTCGCTCTCCTACCTAACCTTCCTAACCTGTTTTCTGGGAGAGCAAGGCTTACCTGTGATGGGTAAGCTGGCCACATGCAGCCCCCCACCGCGCCCCCCAGCTGCCAGTGGGTGAAATGGGACCCCAGTCCTCGAGCTCCACTTCTGGGAAGAGTTAGAAGCTGCAGGTGAGAATTAGCACGAGCCTCCCCCACCCCAGCTACTACAGAATGCAGAGCGATAAAGATTCAGCTGCAAGAGCCACACAGGACCCTCCCCAAGGGAAGCCAGAGAAATCAGAGTGTAACTCAGACAGAAATAGGATTCGTTGAGATACAGCTGCTGTTTCCTTAGTTTTACTCTCTGCACACTGGGATATTGACTCTCATAGTCGAGTAGGTCGATTTTTAGTAGCGTTTGACTTGGAACTTCACAAAGGCACCCAGCGAATTAGCTGAGAATTACTACACGAAGACTGTGGGATAGGAGCCACGTGTATTCTGGTGGGCAGTTGACTCGAGCATGTGTGTGTGAACTATTGAGAACAGGAGGCGGGTTGGATGTGAATTTCCCATTCCTGCTCGCTAAGTGAGGCTGGGAGCTCCCATCCCTGTGGCCGAGAGGATAGTGTTTTTCTGATCCAGTCAGATGCTTTCCTTGCAGGTTCTGCTGACCCGCTCACAGGCCCTGCTGTGTCTGCCCTGGGCTTGCCCACGGGGTTCTGCCGGGAGCACTCGCTGAAGGCCCCTCCCCTTCTCCCGTCTTCTCCCGTCATTTCCATGGGGTGCTGCTCCCACACAGCAAAAGGCTGCTGCCTGCTGCACCTGGTCACCTCCAACTGGACTTCTGAGAGCCCTCCTCAGGGCATGCTTGCCCATTCTAGAATGTTCTCTCTGAAGCGGTTAAGGATTCTGGATAAATCCTGCTGCATTTTTTAAGGTCTCCAAACCCAGAAGCTGCCTTGCCCCACCCTGGACGTCCCACCTTCCGCCTGCCCTCAGCTGGCCCAGTCAGACCGGACTGGTGAGAGAAATAGGCCAGGAGCCCTGGGCTGGAGGAGAGGAGAGGAGAGGAGAGCAGCCCAATAATGCTCCCCAGGCCTCCCTGTGAGACGTGGGTTGACAGTTTCCAGATCTCCCTGTCACACTTCTTTGTGTCCTGTGAGATGTAATTTGGATTTGGTCTAAATTTTCCTCGGTATGATTTTATCCCTACTTCAAATCTTGTCCCCCCTGGAAAGCCTTAAGCAAGCCTTCCACTCCCTGCGACCCTGAGTGGGACGACTCTTGGTCCAGTGACCGGTCCCTACAGGCCAGCTCCCTCTGGCTGGCTTGTGAGCCTGGTGCCATACCCCTCCTTAGCACCATCTGGCCTCTAAAACTCAACTCTTGGTCCCTTCAATGGCCTGTGTTCTTATCTGAATCTCTTCCAGTCCACTGACCTCTTGCCAGAGAGCAGGAACAAAGCCCACAGGCGCTTCTGCCGTCCCTAACAAGCCTATTTAGCAGTCATTGGGCTGGAGGCCTGCTGCCCGGGGATCTCTGAACACCTTCCAAACAGTAGTAGACGTCAAATACAGACGGAGAGAAACCCGAGCCCGCGGTGCAGGACGACGCACCTTGTGGGGAGGAAAAGCGAACCCCTTCCCACAACACAGGCCACAGTGCCCCATGCCTCCTGCACGAGGTCAGCCTGGGAAAAAGGACCGGACATGGAGTCAGAAGAGCCTGGCTGGCCCGGAGATGGGCCGCTGTGTGTGTTCCTGCACGGCAAAAGCCACGCTGGTCATGGAAGGACAGCACGGGCAGGGTGACCCAGCTCCCCTCAACATAGCTGTGTGCGTGGCTTTTCTGAGCTTGATGTTTCCTGTAAAATAAGAAAAATCCAAAACTGCCATGCCTGGAGATCCAACAAGATGAAGCACAGGAAAACTCCGTGAGCAGTAATGAACGTTGTTTTGAAAGGCAGAGAGGGAAGCCAAGCCAAGTCCAAAGTGAACCAAGCCCTTGACAAGTGTCCTGGCCTCTGCACCTGTCTCTCCGGAGCAGAGAGAGCAGACCCACGATTGGGCCGCTGACCGTGAGAGCTGCAAGGGTCATCTGTACAAAATAGCCCACCCCCACCTAAAATGACACAGACGTAAAGTCTCACTTGTGTCCTAGCAGTGCAACTGGAGTTTGCAGGAAGAGCACTCAGGGAAGGCTGTGAGGTGGGGCAGGCGGGGCTGAGGTGCCCATGTGATGCTCTGCGGCAGGAGCAGGTGGGCAGTGTTGGGGGTGGGGGTGGTGCGGGGAAGACTTCCCACAAACTTGGCATGCACCTATTCACTAGTTTCTTTGTTTGACAAATAAGTATTGAGCATCTGCCATGTTCTAGGGCTGGGGGTTCGCTGGCATGACACAAAGCAACGTGCTTATGGGGTTTTAGGTCAAAGTCACATGCCCTTCCCAGCCCAAGGGCCCCATAACCGGGTTCTCAGGCTCTGCAGGTGTGAGGGTGCCCACACTTCCGCACCCACTGTTCTCCCGTGACCAGCACAGTTTTTACTGAGGGGTCATGCAGAGCAGCCCATCTTTGTGCCACCCCAGTCGGGGAGGAGGTGAACTCAGGGTCGCCTCTGACAGAGGCATCAAGGATGCAGGCAGCATCTCCAGGACTGCCCCAGCTAAGAGGAGAGGGCCCCTTGTCTTTGCTGTTTATCTGCACCAAATGTTTACTGGTAACCCGAGTACTGGACAAGCAGCTCCGCCTGCCCCAGGGAGTTGGCAGGCTCCCAACTGTGGCGGTCTGCTAGGGACTGCACAGTCTCCCCCAGGTCTTCCATCTGGGGGTCCTGGGCCCTGAGGGCAGGTGATGTCCACTGCTCTTTACTAGCCCCCTACCCACCCTGTGAGCTTCTTGAGGTCGCTCTGCCTCACCATCTTTGTGTCCCTGAGGCGAGCTCAAAGCTGGGCGCTATGCTCAATAACAAGTAGCTGAAGAATAAACGAGGGGAATAACACGGCGTTTCCACAGTATCATGCTGAGACACAGAGGTCCCAGCCGGAATGCTAGTCAAGGTCATGATGAGGAACCTTAGGGACACACTTGATCTGTGAGGCAGGTCAAAGCCAGAAAGGACAAGGGAGGACAAACTATTTTCACGTGCTTGGCCTAAGGCATAACTCATATGTGAGCTGGGGGGCATGTGTTCCAAGGATCTAGACAGGACTTGCTCAGACCCCCTTTACAGGGCTCATAGGGAGCCCAAAATCTGTCCCAAAGGCCATCATTCTCATGGTCACCTCTAGCTCTAAACGCCTGCGTCTGCTGAATTTGTTTTTGCTGCGTCATCTGTGTTCCACCATATGCACCGAGGTCTAAGCTCAGCCCCTTCACTGATTGCCACAAGTGAGAAAAGCATCACTCACATTTGTGAGTTACTGACAATTTGAGAAGACAATACAAAAAGCTTAGAGACCTCCCAAATCTCAAAAGCCTTTTACAGTGACTAACTGCTGGGATTTTTAACTGGCCAAGAGACTCAACAGAAGCCCCCAGCCTCAGCCATTTTTTCTGGCTCCTCTCCTCCCCCCATCCTCATTGGTCTGCCTGCCACCTTCTACCCCAATAAACTCTTCTCCCTCTATGTTGCCAAGTGATCCAGCTCTTACCAGGTCTACTCCCAAACCTTGGCATAGCCAATTCATCAAGGGAGGAGTGAGCACGAAGGGCCGTCTCTTCAGTTAGCAGCACAGAGGGCTGCAGGGACCCTGCACCCTCCTTAGACAGCAGCATAATTTTAAACACCACCACCCCCAACTTTCCCATAATCCTTACCCTGTAAGGGAAGGTGTATCATTTACCTTCGTTCTGCAGACGAACCTCAAAGAGACCATTTATTGTCCAAAGTCACACAAGTAATGAGTATAGAAGATAGAATTGAAACCAAACTCTTGGGACTCGTAGACTAGCGCTCTTTCCACTATACACAGCAAAGGAGATCAGAATGGAAGGCTGTGTGTTGGGACAATGCTCTGCATGCAAAGCAACTTCCCCGTTAGACCTGCCATCCCAGTGTCTAGAATGTGCAAAACACCAGGCAGCTGGAGTGGAGCTTTACAAAGACATGGGGTTCCAAGTCTGTGCCCTCAGATGGTCTGTGATCTAATGAAGGAAGCAAAATACACCCACAGGACACCAGTGTATCAACAAATACAGTTACCTGAGTTCAAATAGGAAGGTCAAATAAAAATGTCAATCATGGAAGGCTCCCTGGGGGCGGTGAGAGCCACCTTCTTTTTTGTTTGAATTGGACCTTAGATGCAGAAGGTTAAGTTAATTGCACTCATATTACTTCTCAGATGCTCCATATTATCATCATTATTGGTCTGTACAGGCCCTTGTTTTATTTATTTTTTTCTCTTTTATTCTTACTCCCATTCTCATTCTCCTCCTTCCATAGTCAGCCATTCTAACATATTTAAATATGTATCCATTTTTGGGAAGTATTTTTGTTTTTGTTTTGTTTATTGAGGTATAAATGACATACAACACTACATTAGTTTCATGTGTACAACATAATGACTCGATATTTGTATACATTGTGAAATGATCACAATAAGTCAGTTAATATCCATCACCTTACCAAATTAGAAAAAATTTTTTCTTGTGGCGAGAACTTTTAGAATCTACTTTCTTAGCAACTTTCAGATATGCAATTAGTATTAGTAACTAGTCACCATGTGGTGCGTTACAGTCTCATGATTTATTTTTCTTATAACTGGAAGTTTGTGCCTTTTGCCCATCTTCACCCATTTCTCCTATTCCCCATCCCTGCCCTCTGGCAACCACTAGTCTATTCTCTATATCTATGAGCTTGGTATTTTGGGTTTTTTGTTTTGTTATTGTATGTGTTCTTGAAAATGCGACTTCTTGGGGCCGGCCCAGGGGTGCAGTGGTTGAGTGTGCACATTGTGCTTCAGTGGCCCGGGGTTTGTCAGTTCGGATCCCGGGTGCGGACATGGCACCGCTTGGCAAGCCATGCTGTGGCAGGCATCCCACATATAAAGTAGAGGAAGATGGGCACGGATGTTAGCTCAGGGCCAGTCTTCCTCAGCAAAAAGAGAACGATTGGCAACAGATGTTAGCTCCGGGCTAATCGTCCTCAAAAAAAAAAAAAAAGAAAATGTGAATTGTTGATCTGTATGCTTGTATTTTAAATTCATGTAAGCAGTATTATACATCTCATTCTGGATTTTTTGTTTTTTTCACTCAGTGCTGTGCAAGATCTATCCTTGTTGCTATATGTTGCTATGGTCCATCTCGCCCGTTGCTTTCAGCATCGCGTCATCCTCTGAGGTGTGCATCTACCTGATTTTACCTCTTCCCTCCCCAGTGACGATCACTGAGCTTGCTTCCAGTTCCCTGCCACCATAAACAACTCAGTGATGAACATCTTCGCACATGACCTCTTATGGATGTGTCGAGAAATTTGGGGGACATAGAGCCAGGAGCAGAATTGCTGTCTCACGGGGTATGTGTGAATTTAATATGACCAAGTAGTGCCAGCTCTCTCCCTCAACAGCTACACCCCCACCAGCAGTGCCCCTAAATTCCCACCTCTGCTCCAACATTGGCATCCTCCAGCATCCTATTTTCTGCCAGTCCTACCATCGCAGAGCAATAGCTCACTGTGGTTTCAACTTGCATTTCTCAGATTACTCATGAATTTGGGCATCTCTTCATTTTCTTGTTAGACTTTTGAGTTCCTCTTTCATAAACCATCTGTCCATTGCCCGTTATTACGCTGAGGTTCTCTTTTTCCTGCCCTTGATGATTCGCAAAGTTTCCTTGCATCTCTTGGAGAAGCCCCTTCTCGAAGGGCACGTGCCTCTTTGCTGCCGTAGTTGTCCATCCGGGGCAGAGGAAGGAATCTGACCACCGATTCTTCACACCCTCATCCTGGAGGTCAGGGCTTAGTCATGGCCTTAAGTAAAACCAGAATACAAGGAGCCCTTCTTCCTATCCGCTCTGCCAGCCTTGCCCGAGGATTGGTGTCGGGAAGACAGGTAACCAGGCAAAAAAACTGTTGCTTTTCTCCGCAGCTGCTAACCTGCTGTGTCAATTTCACGAGTTAATAAATGATTGGAGAAGGCTTAACATCACCAGAAGGAATTGAGATCAGCCGGTGCTTAGGCCCCACTCAATTCACTTGCGCTCCTAAGGGGGCCGAGCAGGGAGAGGGAGCAGCCGATCCTTAATTACATGTGCTGGTGCCAGCTGCGGCTGGCGTTTCCTGCCAGCGTTCGCCAGGGCAGTGAGGGAGGTGACCCTGTCTCAGAGCGCTGAAGCCACTGAGGGCAGGGCCCCTTCGGAGAAAGCACAGACCCCCGGCCTTGTGTGGGAAACCCATTTCCCAACACATTCTATCAGGGTGGCATTTAATGCACCCCCAGCCTCTACTAGAAGAATGGCTTTTAAGGACCCCCATCCTGACCTCTTCGTTGGCTTCCTCCCCCAGGGACACCACGTACCTATGGTTCTCCTCCCATGCCCTCCTCCTCTGCCTTCTGGCCCTCTTGCCCCAAGGGCGCAGAATCCAGAGCCAGTCTTGCTGTGGGCAGCAGATGATGCCACAGGCACTGCAAGGTCACCCAGCTCCCCTGCTGCCTCCAGCCTGAAATCCTCCCAAAGACCTTCATGCCTACATCATTTCCCAGAGGGCCCGATGGGAAGACTCAAACCTGTTAAAAACAGAGTCTCGGGCGCCTCCCGTGGAGAGGCTGCTTCAGTAGGTCTGGGGTCTCTGTTTTTTAACATGTGGCCTAGGTGATTGCTACCATCAAGCCAATTTGGGAAACTCTGCTTCAGGGGATACCTTAGCTCCTGGTGAAACGACTGCAGATCTGGAAAGAGAGACAGCGTACTAACGGCGGGGCCCCGGCCTGAAGCCAGGAGGCCCCACTCCCTGCGCCTCTCCTGCTCTGTCTTTATCTTGCTCTGTGTGGTTATGCAAGTCACTAGTCCTCTCTGAACTTGATTTCTTCATCTACTAAATAAAGATTTGGGGCCAGATCTCTTAGAGACCTTCTACTTCCATGGATCGTTTCTCTACAAGCAACTGGTATGTCAAACAAGCATGCTGCATAGGTTGTGCTTAAAAAGCAAAACTGATTTTTTTTTCTTCGAGTATCTCTTTACTATAAAATGTATTCAGTGGGAGAAATCTTCCGCTGGCCCTAGATTAAAAACTTGGGCCAGCCCTGTTCACTCTTAGGTGATGGTCTTGTAGTCACTCTAAGTTATGGATGCAGCCTCAACTCAGACATCAGAATGCCAGTCACAAATAATAATCGAAACACTCCCAATCTGACCGCGTTCTTCTTTCCTTCCGGTTTGGATCAGCTTCAGGTTTGGAGCGGCTTGAGGTGGGCCACGTCCCTCTGCTGTCTGCACCCCTCTACTTTGACCCTCCCTCCCACCACCCCCAAGAGCTGCTGTGTCACTAGCTCCGGGATTGAAATGGGGAATTCTCACTGGTTAGAGAGCAGGAAGAAGCTTAAAACTGGCTCTTGCTTTTGTGAATGTTTCTGTGGCTTTGCTGAGGTTTCCCGCTGGGCCCCTCTCTCCTGCTGTCCCCTTAACCCAGGTGAGCACATCATCTTTATTCCAGGTGTTTCTTGCAACTCCTTGCTCAGCCCCTGGGCATTTGGAGGCCACCTCCAGCCTCCTCAACTGGGGTCTTCTCATGCTTCCAGGTGGCACTTTTAGACAGGACTCAAGACAACCAGTGTTTTCCAGCACTATGGCCCTGTCCCCTGGGGGTTGGAGTGAGGGATTATGGCTCAGCAACAGCTCTTGCCAAGGAAATCTTCCTCACCAAATCCTCACCAAATTATTGACCCATCTTTATTTGACAAAGCTGGGGAGGGTTCGTGGACCCTGAAACAGACACTCCTATGTACCCATGTACACTCCCCTGCACACGGCCAGGGCAGAGGGGCCCGTCCCCAGCTCACTTTAGTCCTCTGATTTCTATCAGTTGGCACCTCAATCAAAACATAGGTAGGAAGAGTCCCGCTCTGACATCCAGCTACACGTGACTTCCATTTTAATGAGCGTGAGAACAGCTTTGAGAAAAGAAAGCCCAAATGCCCACAACACCCAAGGCAGGCGCTGGAGACAGTATTGAGGCCCAGATCTGGAGGGGAGGGGGGTGAAAGCGTGGATGGGACGACTCCGAAGGTGAGCATTTTGCTCCTTCTCAGCTTCTCCCGGAGCTCTGCTCCTGAGACCTGCTGACCTCGATGAGCACCAGTCCCTGAGGCAGGCTAACATCTGGCCTTTGACTTCCCCCTTATGGCCGGGACAGAGAACCCGGAGGTGGTCCGCCCTTTCCCCACGGAAGGTGATTCTGTGAATCCACTTAATGGTTGTGTTCCCTCTCCAGTACACAAACACACACCCAATAGGGCCTGACCTCCTCAGGACAACCAGGGGGGGCTGAGCATCACCACCAGAGGGCGTCCTTCCTCGCCCCACACCACCATTCCCAGGATAGGGCCAGGCTCTCCTTGAAATAATGTTGAGTGGATATTTAAAGCATTTTGGCTTGAAGGGTCCCCCAATAATTGGATTCCTAAACATTTCAGTTGGGTCCTGCCTCCCCCTCCTCCATCAGCACTTCGTTAGATGATCTTGTCGTCGTGTGATGACCTTGTCATACTGCAGAACTTGTTCATCTGACGGTGCAATGGGCATGTTGGCCTGAAGGCAGTCGGGATATTGGAGTAAGGGAAAAGAGTGTGGGGCTCTGGGCACTTGGAATATGGACAGACCCAGGGAAGAAAGGGGAAGAGAATGGAAAAGACGTCTGTGGGGAAAAGGGAGAGGGATCAGCCGTGCAGGCAACAAGGACACATCCGCCAGGGGACATGTCCGAATTCTCCAGCAGAGGAAGAACAAGGCTGCTGGACTCCCTTCCCCACAGTGAGCCTCACTTCCCAGAACGGGCAGAGCCTCTTGCCCGGTATCCAGCTGTGCTGAGCAGAGGGTTCTGGAGAGCAGCACTGAAGGAAAGAACGGGATCCTCACACGGGATAGGATGTGGCCTTAGAGGTCTGTCCTCAGGTTCTTAGTCTGGGGGCCTAAGATGTGGATGTCAAGAAACAAGCCCCTTTGGGATCTTCCATTTCAGAGTCATGGGGTCACAAGCAGGTGCAAATGCAAGCCTCTCTGTCCTCTCGGCCTCCCCCTCTAGCTCTCACTGACCTTCCCCTCTCTTCTCTGGCAGGGACTGATGCCCTTGGCCATGACGCACCCCCAACTGCTGTCTGCTCAGGCCCAGCCTGTGTGACTGAGCCATCGCTGCTCCAGCTGTTTCACGTAAGTATAAGGCTCGAGAGAAGGTGTCTGGGCCCTGGGAGGGGAGGCGGACTGGTGGGGAGTGAGCTCCGGATAGTCCTGGTCACAGAAGGCAGACCCCAGGACTCCTTAGTGGGCAGTAGGTTCGTGCCGTTTGGCTGCCTTCAGTCCCTGAGTTGGTCACCACCAAATCATTCTGTCAGGACCTGCTGGGCCCTAGGAGGGAACACAGACACCTCTTTCTCCTCAGAAGCTAATCATACACACGTCTTCTTGGCTTATGCTTGTAAGACTTATGCCAGACTTCAGCAGCCACAAAATGTCTGGGCCTTCCCTTTCCCCACAAATAACCATGTTTGGAGGATGTTTTAGAGTTTACAAGGGGCCCTCGCATCCATGAATCTCACTTTTTCCTCATAATCATGCTTGTAAGCTGAGTTTTCTGTTAATCTCTCTTTTGCAAGTGAAAAAGAAGGTCAGTTTCCAAGACAGGGCGGCTGCTAAGTGGCACAGTTGGGCCTTGAACCTGGGCCTTCAGACCCGTGGCTCTGCCTGCACTGCCATGCGCCCCCATCTCCAGGCCACTTCTGCTGCACAGCCTCTGTGGCACTGAAAGAGCGGAGGCCAGGCGTGCTGGGCAGGAGGAGGGAGGGCGCTGTTCTTACACGGCTTCATAATTCCCTGTCTCCTAACATAGGCTGGCACATCCCGGATGACCAGGCCACAAGTTTCAGTAGAGTGGGTCACTGCTGCTCCCCCAACTTCAGGTCACTCCATAGGCCTGTCTGTATCTTAAGCAGCCCTCAGTGGTGAGCATGCAGGGGAAGCTGGGCAGGGTGCAGTGAAGGCACAAAAATCTTCCCAAGTCTGAGCTTCATCTGCCCCCCACCGACTTCCCCAGTGAACCCCTGAATCATGGTCCCCCATGCATCTGGGCAGAGTCTAATTGGTCTTGAACGTTGATGCTCAAGGCAGCAGAAAGGGTGTGAGCTGAGACAACCTACTGCCCCCTGGTGGTAGATCAGAGTCATAACTGCCCAGCCTGTGAAAGAAATGCACAACGGCGAAAGGATTACCAAACTTGTATTAAGTACCTGCTGTGTGCCAGGCACTGTGTGTAATGCTGCAGGGGGATAGGAAACAGTATAAGACACAACTCCTCATCCCAAAGGACTCACAACTTAGTGGAGGAATCAAGATGTTTCCATGTGAAAGTTGACAAGCATCCTACCAAGGCAGGATTTGAAAAGTGGCACATGGAAAGTCATCCTAGTCTGCCCTTGAGGGATGGGCAGGATTCAAGTGGATGGAGGAAGTGAGGTCACACACTCCACCACTGAAAGGCTTCAGGAACCCCCGTCATCCCCGAGAGTTAAATCCCCATTTCTCGCTTGGCTCACAGCCTCTCCAGCTGCATGCCCACCCTAACCCCGTCCCAGCCTCTCCAGATTCCTTATAGTTCCTGGAACTCCAGTTCTTTCACGCTCCTGGACTGTCCGTTCTACCCTCTCCACCTTGTCTACTGGACAAGCTCCCACTCAGCTGCTAGGATTCACTCACATAGCATCCTCCATGGAACCTTCCCTTAGGAGTCAGTTGCCCCTGCCCTGTGTCCCCACAGCCCCTGGTCTGTGTGTCTCTGGTTGTGTGTGTTATGCCACATCATAGGTATGTTAAGTGTCTTCTCATCACCAGGTTATAAGCTTCTTAAGAACTGGAACTGTCTGAGGGCAGAGGATTCATGCAGGGGGACAATGGGAGGGGGCAGAGGGAAAGGTCATTGGTGGAGAGCAGGCAGGGAAGTCGGGCAGGACAAGGCCTTGAAAGTTCCGTCTAAAAGTTCGTGCCCAGATCCATGTGTGCTGCAGGCAGTGTGATGCTGGGGAGGCTCTGGAGGACTCAGGGGCGCTGGGGCCTGATGAGAGGCTAAACCATGGGTGGGGCAACGGGTGCTCAGCGACACCCCGTGAGCCGGGTTAGGAAACTGCAGCAGTGCAGGTGTGAGAGCAGAGTCTTCTCTGAGGTAGAGAACAGAAGCCGGGAGGAGCCAAAGAACAACTTGAGGGTGTTAAGGTCTGGACAACTAGGGGAACACCCTGGGGCGTTGTCAAACTCTACTGTGCAAAGTCATCACCTGGGGCCTTGTTAAATACAGATTCGGACTCATTAGGCCTGGGGGGGAGCCCGAGATGCCGCATTTCTACCCACTCCCAGGGGCCACCCATGCTGTGGTCCACAGAGCGCACGGTGAGCACCTCCGAGTGAAGCAGCAGCAGTGCTGGGTGCGTGCAGCATGATGGAGAGGAGCAGGCGGGGTCTGTGGGTGAGGAGATAGGTGCCCCGTCCGCCAGGTGAACACAGCAAGGTGCATGGCTTCAGAGCAGAGTGCCAGCCCCGCCTGCCCTCTGAGTAACGAACGACCTGCAGAAGCCTTCAGAGCAGCGCTGGTGGAACGGCTAACAGATGGAGAGGTCGGAGGAGGGGAGCCCAGTCGGAGAGAGGGTGATGGCTTAGCCCGTCATCATCGAGTTAGAGATGCCAGTGGGACATCCAAGTGAAATGTCTGTCTACGATCATTTGGAGACACAGCTGGAGACCCATATTCGGGATTTGCAGGCTCAGTGAACAGAAGACTGGGAGAAGCCAAAGAAGAACCTGAGGATTTTAAAGTCTGGACAACTAGGGGAACACCCCTTGGCGTTGTGAAACTCTAATGTGCATGCAGTGAGGAAAGCAAGATGAGGTGGGGTGGAGCAGAGGGAGGAATCTACCCTTGGGGTCTTTTTCAGGGAGTGACATTCTTCATCTTCCAACATCTCCGTCCCTTTGTTGTCTTGCAGGTCACATTCCCTTTACTGAACCTAAGTGTTCATCGTCACTCTTCCAGCCTCAATATGCCAGGTCTCCTCCCACCCTCTTGCTCTGTTGGCACAGTCAGCCTTGGTCCCCCTGTACCCGAGGGGCTCAGAAATCCCCACTCCGTGGCCTAAAAGGGGAATCTGCCCAAGGCCAGAGAGCCTCATGGCCAGAGCTTGCGTCTATCCCGTTAGTTCAGCCTCCATTTGCCAGGACCCATCTTCCAGCCTCCACAACCTTCCAGGAGCTGAATGCCACCTGCCCCCTCCCTTTGGGCTCACCTTGCTCTTGTTTTCCACAAAAGGAGTGTGTGTGTGAGCCAGGGCAGAACAGGTGGAACTTTTTGAGATTCGGGCCCTGTCCACCCAGCTGGGGTCAAGGGCTCAGGGACTGTTGGTGTTTGTGCCCCAGAGGGCAGTGATGAAAAGCATGGCCATTAGGGTGAACTAGGCTGGGAATTCCAGCCAAACCAATCAAGCCTCAGTTGATCCTGTGTGAGACAGGGATAATTAAGAACTATCCCAAGAGGTTATTGGGAGGATCAACTGAGAGAACCAGGGGAGTGCTTGCTCCGTGCCTCACCCAGACTAATTACACTTCAGTTCGCTCTTGGCCTCCTCTCTTCCCTCCACAGCTGGAAGTTTCCCCCTCCACCACCGCCCCCCGGGTTGGCTGGCCCAGACCCTGAACCTCAGCCACACTCCATCTTCAGGAAGCGCCTGGTGTCTTGGTGCCCAGGGCCCTTTCTGCTCTGGCTGCTCTCAGGTCCCCCTGCCTCCAGCTGTGCAGAAAGCTCCGGGGGGGGGGGGGCCCGCCCCATGCCTATGCTCACCTCTCCACACACATCTTTGCAGAGTTTGATGGGGCGTCGGGCGGATGACAGCGGGAACGGTTGTGATCACTGGCGGAATCCTAGCTACGGTCATCCTCCTCTGCATCATCGCTGTCCTGTGCTACTGCAGGCTCCAGGTCAGTCCCTTGCGCCTGTGGCCAGAGGCCACGAGCAAACCACTGCCTCATTATGGGGGCAGAAACTGGAGGCCCACTTCAAGGGTAACAAAGCCCAGAGCTGTGGAATGTGGGGGGCATGAGTCAAGGTGGCTGGGAGTTGGGGAGCAATCAGAAGCGAGCCATACATCCCCCACCCTCTCCACCCTTCAGGGCACCCAAAGAGAGTGTGCTGCAAAGACACCGGGTCATTGTGTTGTGTCTCCTGCACCTCTGAGATTGCAGGAGTGGTGGGAAGAGCACCATTCGGGGAAGACTCTGAAAGCGGCTCCCAGCAGCCCTGTCCTCAATATGATTTGTGAGGCCGTCCCTCCCTGCCTCCCTCAACCACCGCCTGGAGTTAATGCCCTGGGACATAGGGGCAGGAAAAGGAAAGTGATGGTCTTGCAAGGCTGGCATACACACTTTGGAACATGGGCTTCTTGGTGTTGAGTTTTATCTGAGCACCAACAAAGTGCCAGGCACAGGGTCCTCCGTGGGGCAGGGGTGTGGGTGCCTGCGCACACTCTAGAGGGAGCATTCAGCCCTCAGGCCTCCCCTCTCTCCCCCCAGTATTACTGCTGCAAGAAGAGCGGAGCCGAGGATGCAGACGAGGAGGAGGCGGAGGAGGAGGAGCACGACCTGCCCACACCCCCCAGAGGCCCCATCTGCAATGCCTGCAGCTCCCAGGCCCGGGACGGCCGAGGCGGCCTGGTGCCTCTCAGCGGCGAGCCCTGCAGCCAGCCATGCAGGGTGGCAGCCAGCCACTGTGCCACCTGCTCCCCATACAGCTCCCCCTTTTACATACGGACGGCTGACATGGTGCCCAATGGGGGCGGAGGCGAGAGGCTCTCCTTTGCTCCCACGTACTACAAGGAGGGGGGGCCCCCATCCCTCAAACTGGCAGTGCCCCAGAGTTACCCGGTGACGTGGCCAGGCTCTGGGCGTGAGGCCTTCACCAATCCAAGGGCTATTAGTACAGACGTGTAACCCCTTTCACCCCTGACCCCCCAACACACACCAAGCTGCTGGCCCAGCAGGAGCCATGGGGGCAGCCATGACCCCTCCGACAGCCCGAAAGGACAGCCTCAGTTTCTTTGGCTTTTCTTGCCCCAGAGTGGAGGGGTCACCAGGATTCAGGCTGGGCAGTGCATTGAGAACCCGGGCAGGGTCTGTCTGGTTCCAACCTGGTGGCCCAGAGGTGACAGCCTGACAGTTGGAGTTGTCAGCTTTGCCAGTTTCTGTTGGGACGTTCCTCTGGCCAGCTCCAGCACCACCACAACCCCCACACTCCTCCCCTGCCCCGGCTTTGTGGACTGTGAGGAGAGAAGTGCCAGGGAGAGCTAACCAAAGGTGCTGGAGGCCTCCAGAATCCTTGGGGCGTGAAAGAAGAAAGGGGGATTAGGGGCGGGAGCGAGGTGAGAACCGGGACACTGCAGAATCTGAGAAGGGGGAGGTGTGGTGAAGGGGCCTCTTCAGGACTTGCTAAAACGCATTCAAGAGCTAGTTGACAATCTGGTTTGTACTTTGGTGATCACAGAGACGGCCATCCCGTCACTGCTCCAACATGGGTATCGGTTCCTGAACACACCACATCTGTATCTGCCCCCTTCCTCGTGGGACACGTCGAGTCGACTTTAAAGGCCATGTCGTAAGGTTATTTGTGGGGTCTGCACCGAAAAGTGACAGTATAACCTTGTCTCCCCGCAAATCCTCTTCCTCTGCCTCGGGAACCAGCTGCCCCTGCTGGAGAAGCTTTTTCGAGTTTTGTTGCTAGAGTTCAGGTGGCTCAGTGAATGAAATTTGCTGATGGTCACCGGGCCCTGGTGCACCGCACTGAGCTATGTGTGTGGATGCGGTCCTGTGAGGATGTGTGCATTCTCAGGTATGTGCACACACGGCAGTCACCACCAGCACACAGCGGGGGCTTTGCCACCTTCAGGAGCTACGGAGTGGAGGGTCTCTGATGTCCCAACTAGAAAGAAAAATCTGACCCCAGACAGCTTGTGCCAAAAGGTGATTAAGGTGGCCAATCCCCACAGCAGCCAGCCGGCTGGGACAGAACAACCTGCAAGTCTCCCGTGGGACGATGCTGCAGCCATTGAAGCCACATAAAGCACCTCTGGAGGCCCGGAGTTCTGTTCCACCCATGACGCCACAGAGCAGACCACTCATTCCACCAGGGACGGCAGCCCTCACTCCTCAGGACTGGAGGAGTTTGACTTAGCAATTGGATTCCACGCTCGCTGCCCTCCCTCCACTGCCCCGGCCCTGTCTCCGGGTGAGGGCCTGTTTATTGCTGTCTCACTCCAGCCCCAAGTCCAGCTCCCACTTCCCACTTATAACTCTGCTGTGGCCTTATGCTAATTAAGTGAATGCATCTGATGAGTTTTCTGGTTGCCCCTGCAGTAAGGGGTCTCTGCCCGCCCCGCCCCCAAGCCCCACCCACTCCTGGCTTCTGAATATTGCAGAGCGTGGCCCCTCTGCTGAAATCTTGATTTTGCGTTTGAGAAAGGGCCCGGCGCAGCTGGGGGAGCGGGGGAGGGGAGAGAATTCACCACAACCTTTGCATTACTCTGTTCGGGCACTTGTCACCTTGCATCCCGTCTGTAACTAAGGCGATCAGAGGACCTGGCTCTGGTCACTCTTCGGTCACTCCTTAGCTCTAGGACCAGTCACTTATCTTCTCTGAGCCTCCATTTTCTCCAGGGAAATGAGACTTGCCCAGATAGACTCTGAGGGTCCTTAATTGCCCCACGAAGCCAGCCTCCCAGAGATCTGCCAGCCTGGCCACCCTCTCTTGCCCTAATCCTGGCAGGGGCTGGATGCACTTGCCAACTGCCTGGTCCTGTGTGCAGGGATGCATGTTGGGAGATGAAAGACCACAGTAAACCACAGGACTAGCAGGCAAAACTATTGTAACCGGCAGTGAAAAGCAAACAGGTTTGTCTGACCTTCCTACTGAGTGATTCAGATGGGAACATCTGCCTTCTACCAGCAGGTGACTGTAGGTGGAGGTAATGAGATCTGTCTCTCAGTGCAGAGGGACCAGCTTAGGAGGGCAGCCTTATCATACCCCATCCCACCGCCAGCCCTTCTTGGGCCAAGCGCACCCCCTTGATGGGAGCTGCTGGGCCTGGCCGCCCTCGCTGCTTCCTGACCACCAGCCCCAGTGCCTTGCTGCCCTGGAATTCCACAGCCAGTCGGCCACGGCAGTGGCTGTCCCTCCTCACCAAAAAGTAACAATGCTTTCGTACTTTCTACTTTGGAGAAATCAAGACAACCCAGTTAACTCCGACCCGCTTCTTGCCCCTGATCTACTGGGGTCCCTGAGTGCAAAGCATGTCATGCAGTCCATATCCTCCCATAGCTTCCACAGCCTAAATCTGTCAACCCGCAAATCAGAGTCTGAATTTGGGGCATTGGAGAGACGGTGGGCCACGGCTCTCCCCCACAGTCCCCATTGCTCAGGGCACAGGCTCAAGATGGCCTGCGCACCTCCCGGTGGCGGCGAGGCCTGGCCTGTGCCAGAGGAAGCTCACCCCACTTGGCTGCACTGCACTTTTCAGCTGCGGAGTCTGTGCTCTGGGACACTCTCTGGGACACTTTTCAAACTGCACCCTAAACAGGAAGAGAGGGAGGGACGGAGGAACACCCAGTCCTCTCCACCATCTTGTCTCCACCTCCACCTCACCACTCCTGCTCCAGATTTCTTGTTCCGCATCTTTGATAACTTGGAGTCACAACCAAGTGAATGTCAAAATAAATGAGGAATTTGAAATACAAATCCCACAGGGTCCTCTGTTCTTCACCTGGGGAGGGGGCAGCTGGGCGTGGATTTAAGAGTGAATGCCCCTTTTCATCACCTAGAATGTCTATTTTCAAGGCCCAGACCCACCATCTTCCTCTCCCCTGCTGCTCGCACACTAACAAAGCCCTCTCCGTGTGCCTGCTATCCCATTGTTGCCTCAGGCAGAGCTCACATCCAGGGAGGATGTGTTCTTTGTTGGGAAAGGGCACTTGAAGTGTCATTGCTGCCGACCTCTCAGGTGGAAGTGGCCGTGCCGATGGTGGGGGGCCTCACTGGGGAGCAACCAGGCTTCGGCCTCCCTCCCTGCCCCACCCACGCTCATCTTCCAGGCCTCTGGTGTCCCCATCTGTAGCTCAGGGTTAAAGCATGAACTCTCTGAAGCTCAAGGAGCCCCAGAGTGTCATCCAGCGAGCTCTCGCATGTTGGAAAGGGAGGGAAGAGGAGAGATTGGGGACCAAATTCTCTGCTCAAACTCCAGCAGAGACTGTAAAAACAGGATAGGTATGGAGTTAAGACCAGAGGACCAGGAAATAGTTTTGTGTGTGAAAGGGAGAATGCAGGGAGGATGAGGGTGAGAGTGGGTCTGCGTGTGTGTGCACTTGAGTGTGTATGAGAGAAAGACACCCTCCCCATCACAGGGCCACAGGGAGCCCTGACTCCAGCTGGGTGGGCAGCGGGAGGCCTGACCTGAGCAGTCCAGCACCCAGGCCTCCAGAGCTCGGGGAGCTCTGCCTGGCAGGCCTTGCCTCAGGCCTTCCGGGGGGCACAGCTTCCCCCTCGGCCCAGGAGGCAGTTGGCCACAGCTCTGTCACCGGTTGTCTTCTGGGAACAGAAACTGAGCAAGTCTCTCATCACTGTGCTCACCCCAACCTCAAGCTATCTCCTGCATCCCCGCAGAGCGGCCCATGCCCACCCACCCCTGCCTCTCGCCCACACGTGGTGTGGCAGGGCTACCCCCTCCCCCACCCCCACCTCCCGCACCTCTGTGCAGCCTCAGGCGTTGTGCTGGGATCACAGCCCAGGCCCAGCTCTTCTCCCTGGTAGCACCTGAGCCCCCACAGCCTCAGCCCCTGGTCACAGGTCCACTGTCCAGGTCCAAAGGGGTGAGGAGGGGCGGGCAGAAGCTGTGGGCAATATCGCAGGCCCATCTCCCCAACACCCATGGGTCTCTCTGACCAACACAGTCCCTGGCGCCTTAGACCCCATCAGCCCATAAACAGTGTCATGCCAACCCAGATCCCCAAAGCATTGCCCTGTCCCTGCGGTTTCTGCAAGAAGCTTCTTCCACCATAGAAACTTCTCAGCTGTTTTCTATACTCCAGTTTACAAGTGTTGCTCAGAGCCCGCTGGTCATGTCCAGGGGAAGCACACGGAATCATAAATATCCAAGGTCGGGGGCTCTCAGACAGCGCAGCAGCGAGAAGAGGCACAATGCTCCCCCAGCTCCACTTGCTCAGGATGGAAATGGCCCACACTCCTTGAACCTGGGGCACTGACCTGGGCATGTCACAGACAACAGTGACAAGGACAGCCAGCACCTCTCCCTCCTCCTCAGCTGGTCCAGGCTGCTCCTCTCTCCTCCCTGTTTGGCCACTATTTTCACCTTAGTCCCCCAGCCCCACTGGCCGTCCCTCCTCCACCGCCGAGCATCTCCCTCTGTGGAGAACCAAGTAGTACACAAGCTCTTGAAAGACGCTGCCTGCACCTCAGGCTTCTTGGCGCCTTCACAGGGCGCCTCGGGTGCCCAGCACACAGCACCCTCCAGACCTTCATCCCCAGACACAGCTGGTGTCGTGCTGGGTACAGCAGGAAGCAGGAAGCAGGTTAGGAAGACCTTCCGGGTCACGAAGCCGGTGCCTCCTTCCTCCCTGTGACCTCACACCCTGCAGAGGTAGCAATCTAGTCGTGATCAGAGGGTGGAGTTTCGTATCAGACTTTAGTTTGAACCCTAGCTCCACCACTTACTGTGTGATTTAGGCAACTTTTAGACCTCTCTGTGTCTCAGTTTCCTCGTCTGTAAAACTGGGATCACCTTGCCTACCTTATTCCATGGTTGTAAAAATTAAGTGAGCCTGGCACACACGTGGTAGCCACTGTCATTAGCAGGATTTTCAGGTGGACCCAAGTCTGAGATGTGGAGGCAGCAGGGCCCCGAGCTGGGATTGCTCAGGCCTCGGGGGCCGGGGCGGGGGGGTCCTCTGGGTTCCACTCTATCTCCTGGTCTCTACTCGCCCCCGAGCCTTCCCTAAGCCTCCCCTCCTCTCCCTGCCCGTTCCAGGCATTGCCGGGACCACGTCTCTGCTCATTACTGCCTCTCTCTTCATTCGGAACCCCCCTCCCCAATAACTGCCTGTGACTCTTTGGGGGACCAAGGCTCCCGTCACCCGAGGACTGCATTTTCACCTCACATTTGCCCCAATAAGCTGAACGAATGAAGGAGAGTATTCACATTCCAACTCAGAGCACAGCTCTCAGCCTGGCTCTCTGCTTCTCCTTTCACTGGCTTCCAAGTTCAAGGCTTGGGTTTGAACGTCCCATCAGAAGGGGTGCAGGGGACTTCCAGCCCTTCCTCTTGAGCCTGGACTGCTTGGCTTGTCCATCCCTGGCCCTGCTGGGCTTCACTCAGAACCTGGAAGACATTCTGGCTTCCATGCTACCAGGAGTGGACAAGGGGTCCCAGGCATTAGTGGGGAGGTGACAGCGGGGAAGAAGGGTATCCTGCTGTCTGGGAGGGAAGGGCGGGAATGTGTTTTTGCAGGATACCATCTGCATCTTCAGGGAGAACCAGCTGGAGGAGTGGACCTGCCACGTCCACATGGCCTTTCCCGGCGCTGGCTCTGTGGGCCCACCTTCACTGTGCCCTGCGTCCTCCTCCTCACGTCCTGCCTGGATCCACAGAGGACAAAGAAAAGTGACGGCCCGGCTGTAGACCTAACCCATGGGCCACAGAGGACTCTCTTTCTCCGACTGGCCATCATATGATCACTCACATCCCCTCCTCCCAAAGGATGTAATCTTCCTAAGAAATAAAATCAAAGTTCTCTTTCTGTGTTCAGCTTACAAAATGGTTACGCCAACCCTGCAAGCCTGCTGTGCTCCTGTTCATCTGTGCTTGTCACACCACTCTGTGTGGCTCCTGGTAAGTTTTCTATAATTCTAAGGTGTTTGAGGGAATGTCATATCCACAGACTTGTTTCTACTTCAAGATGAGCTCAGGCAGCTTGACTGGGTTTAGACTGAACTCTGGGAAATACGACCCTGGGGCCTCATTCTGCTGGTTCTGTAAGAGAACATCAAACCCTTCCCAGGCACCCCCCGACTTGCACCCTTGGAGGGGGCTGGCCGGCAGGACTTGCACAGCCCACGAAGTGCCGCCGACCGACCACCTGCACCATCTGCCTTCATCTCTCTTCCTTGCCCTGCGGTGGGTACAAGTGGGACAGGGCTCTGTCAGGGCAGCTCATAGTGCCTCTGCCTTTTCCCCTTTTCCCTCTTCTCAAGGGGCTTTCAGGGTACTTTTTAGATGTACTCTTTGACACTTAGGCCATGAGTTTTGCTCTGGATCTAACTAAACAACTCAGGGTTAAACAGAGGCCTCACCCTCCTCACAAAATCCTCTGAACTCTTCCCAAACATGCAGGCCCAACCAAAAGGAGAGGCCTCTCCAGATGGCCACTTGGTACTCTTACCCACAAAAGCAGTATAGCTGAGGAGGGGTCAAACCCCAGGGAGGGGTCTCCCAAACTCCTACCCAGGCAGGAATCCTGAGGCAGAGTGGAGTCCTAGGGAAAGGGATGGGAGGAGGGTGGAGGATGTCACCTCCACCTTCTTGTGCCTAATCTCTAAAAGGCAAGATCATTGAAAGCAGCCACGTGCAGGCTGTGAAAATCTCAGTTCTCCAAATCTGTGAAATTATTGTCCCACAAACATATCCAAATACATTCAGGATAAACACACATCATGAATATTCTTAAGGATAGTATTTTCTTCTTTTTAACTCATTTGTTGGCAGCCCTGAACTCTTGCTGAAGCTTGGGAGATGAACATGCACCTGGGGCCCTGCCCCAAGGAAGGCAGAAGTCACCCCTCTCCAGAAGACTTTCTCCCACAATCCCAGGCAAGCCTACTTTTCCAGGAGGGCCATTCCCAAAGGTGGCCAGTCCCTGGGGGAGGATTTGCCAGTTCTCCAGGGAAGCGCTTGGCTCCTCCACTTCCTCTTTATCCTGTCATCAACTGGCCCTCACCCCCCATTCTACACACCACCACCACCACCACCACCACCAGCAAGGATCCCCTGCCATAGCTAGGAGCTGGGGGGTAGGTAAGGCAGCCCTTTTCCCCAGACTCACTGGCTCCCAGGCCTGCTCCACCCAGGGGAGTTCCAGTCTTAGCAGAGGTGAACGTCCAGAGGCTTGGTGGCTGGACCACACTGGGCATGTGAGATTGCTTTCCCTTCCGGGTCTCCACAGGAGGTGACAGAGCTCATCCAGCCCCAGCCACAGGCACCTGATCACCTGGAGGAACACTGGGTTCCAGCGCTGGCCTGCCAGTACAAGCCAGGTCCCACGTCCTTTCCAACCCATCCCAAGATGTATACATTCTTCTGGGATGGGTTTTCCCTCGGGCCAGAGCTTTTCCACCCATTGGGAATTACATCCTTATTCCTCACAAAGGACCACTCCTCTGAGAGGATTTGTGTTCTGAGTCTAATTAAACATCCTGAAATTAAAGCAGAGGCCTGACCCTCCTCACAACGCCCTCTGAATTCTTTCTCCAAACATAGAGGGCCCAACCAAAGGGATCCGGAAGGATCAGAAGACTCTAGACCCCAGGCCCCTGAGTCTGAGGCTTTCATCAGCCCTCTCACTTTCTCTTGCCTCTGCCTCCCTCCGCCCACCCGGCCCGAGAACTCCCCCCACCCTGTGTGAGGAGGAGTCTGGAGCTGGTGACGATGACTGAGGAGGAGCCCAGAAGTTCAGTTCAATTAAGAACTGAGAATTGTAAATAGGGGAAAAAAAAGTGGTAATATAAAATGTGCCTGAGATAGACATTGGAAGGATACATAAAAAACTAATAAAAATGGTTTCCTGTTGGGAGAAAGTGAGGACGCAGAAACAAAGCTCCTCAATGTATGTCTGTTATAGTATTTTGATTTTTGTAACTCTACATTTAGAAAAGATTTTTTTTCTGAGTTAAATTACACCAAAACTGTGCCTGAGAATAGAGGGTGCCCTCCGGGTATTGCACGTAGGCATGTGTGTGCCCACTGTGAGCGGGGGAAGCCCGCAGAGGCCTCTGTTCTCATCCTCCACTGTAAGAGATGCTGTGTTGTCAGACGGTGGCCGCCTGGGAACGCCGTGAGTCTCCTAAGATGCTGCCACGTTTGAATCCTTCCGGCTCTGGGGCTGGGACACGGCTGCCCTTGGGCCTCTCTCCAGAGACTCCACAGACAACAGGCGGTCCATGCTACAAGCTTGAAGCAATTTTCTCCCCACAAGGCCAATGGGCAGAAGACTAGACGGAAAAGCAGTGTCAGGCAACATAGGGTCATTTTGTATAAGTTCTTTTTGAATTATTGTTTGTTGTGGTAAGCTATATATAACATAAAATTTACAATGTTAACCATTTTGAGGTATAGGATTCAGTCGCGTTAATTACATTCACAATGTTATGCAACCATGACCACTGTTCCCAAAGCTTTTTCATCACCCCAAACGGAAACTCTGTAACCGTTCATGTTTGAATTTTTTTTTTAAAGATTTTATTTTTTCATTTTTCTCCCCAAAGCCCCCCAGTACATAGTTGTATATTCTTCGTTGTGGGTCCTTCTAGCTGTAGCATGTGGGACGCTGCCTCAGCGTGGCCCGATGAGCAGTGCCATGTCTGCACCCAGGATTCAAACCAACGAAACACTGGGCCGCCTGCTGCGGAGTGCACAGACTTAACCACTTGGCCACGGGGCCAGCCCCGATGTTTGAATTATTTTTAACAGCTATGTTTTATTGTCGCGTTAAAGCAAAGTTTTAAGGCAGGCTCATCCTGCCGGTCTTGCCGCAAGGACAGGGCTCAGGACCCCTGTAGGAAGGCGGGGTGATATGGGATCATCACGTCCCTTCCCCCATGATGAGAGAAATCTCCTAAGCAGAAACCAACTTCAAGGAAACTCCGAAGATAGAAGGGCTGGAATGTAGCTTTACAGCCTATCCTGGGGGAAGGAGGGGGGAGTCCTGGGCAGGCAGCATATTTTAAGATGAGAAAGAAGAGGATTTGGACGTGGAGAGAATGAACCAGCTGGGAGATGCAAGGTTCAGCGGGTGGAATCTCACAGTGGTGGGAGGGTGGCTTGGAGGCTTGGCCTCCTTCCTCCCTGGCTGTCAGCACACTCAGGTCCTGGGCTGTGCCAGCCAATGGGACGGATGGCAGAGGCTTCAGGCAGACCACTCACGGTCCCCAGGTGACCTTCTTGGCTCAGCTGCAGACCTCACGGCACTGGGCCTCCTCTGCTGAGCAGCCACCTCATGGTCCCCAGTCCCCAGAGTGCCACAGCAGGTGGAGTACAGACCACAGAGCGGGGAGGGAAGGAGAGGACACCAGGTGCACACTAGCATCACCAGACTCTCCACAGGGACCTCATCTAACTGATCCCTTTGAATGTGCATGAGGCCCACGAACCCGCTGGGATTCAGCGTGAATGCACATGCATCGGGTTTCCAGAAAAGATCCATGCCTCCCCTGCCAAAAAAAAAGTTCAAAACACAAAACAGGAATTTCTTGATCCTGTTCATCATCCCACCTGGAATGACTTTTCAATTACAATTCTGACTCCACACACCCATCTCCACCAGCCCAAATTTGACCCATGCTTCAAACTTTTCCCATGATTCAATGATTTACTCCTCTGCCATCCCTAGAAGTAATCACTCCCTTTTTTGGATAACTCAAGCATCCTATCTCCTCCTCTCCGTGGCCTTCTAGGTTGGAGCACTGATGCTGGGCAGGCCCTGTATCTTCCTTGGGAGACAGGCTGTTCCTGGAGGGCTGATTCACCACTGCATCAGCCCCAGCACCCAGCACCCAGCACAGGGCTCTGCACACAGTTCCCAGTCAGCAAAGTCTGCTAACAGAAGGGGGATGCATTTCTCCCTTTCGTTGGGCCGTTTTTAATATTTTGAAAGAGACAGATGTATTCAGAAGTGGCCAGGAAGAAATAGAACAATACAATAAATATGAGAGGAGAAGAAAAGATTTGAATTCAGGGAGCAGAGAATGCCCCTTATTCCCTTTAAGTGGAGTTAGGTTACAATGTTTATGAAACGCTGGGGCTTCATTTACTCCCAAGCCTGTGATGACAGCAGGGATCTAAGGAAGTTGCAGTGTGAGCCCCTGGAGAAAATGATTCCACAGTGGATTTGCAGCAAAGTGGGTAACTCCAGGGCCTCTGGGCGAGGTTGCCTGCTGGGGAGTGTAGCTCAGACCGCTGGGAGAGCCGCCAAAGCTTTCTGCACCTGCTCCAGGATCTGGAGCAGCAAGCCCTGAACAGTCAAAGCTACACTCCTTTGGTAACGGGGGAATTTTCCAGTTTCTCTATCACCTCCTCACTAAGCTCCCTCGCTTTCGGGATTTACTCAGCAACCAGGACCAACCCCAATAAAACAAGTTGGTCATTTAAAGATTCTTCCAGAATGAAGCTCCTCCAAATCAACTCATGCAAAATGATCCCCCCACCCTATCCCTCTTGCTTCCACACCCAGCTGTGAAAAGGTGGGATTCTAGAGGCATCAGTCTGGAGGTCAAGGCTTGGCTTTTTTCTGGGGCACATTTTTCAGGAGTGCAGACCGACCTGGGGGGAGCAGCATCCACCCACAGCAGTACCTCCCAAAGGCTTTGGCATTGAAACTGGAGCTCTGCTGCTGCTTGAAGCTCTCTGAGTGGTTCGGGCAGGGCTGCAAACACACAAAGGTGTGGCTATCTCCCTGGACTTGGCATGGCAAGGACAGTCCCCTCCTAGTACAGCATTCGCAACAGTAGCTCTGTCCTCTAAGCGGGAGCATAGGGAACCAGCAAGCATCTGTACAACCTGGGACCGGAGTCTAGACACCCTTCTCAGCCCACCCTGTGGAGACTGCGGGGTGGAGCCCTCCTCCTCCAGCTCCACGTCAGGCCCTGTTCCTGTGCATTCCCTGCCTGGGGGCTCTGCTCTGCCTGCCCCAGCTGCTCCTGACCCCACAGAGGCCCTCCGGCCTGGCTGGAAGCACTGAAGCTGCCCTACTTGCTGCCCACACATCTGGTGTCACCTGCATTGGGCTGCCCACGGAGTGATGTTTGGCTCCTGGAACGTGGGAAGCAGAGGAGGATTGAGCCAGGGAGGATGGAGAACAGTACCTGTGGATCACGTGTGTGGAAGGACCAGGTGAACACCAGAGTGGGGCCTCCCTGCCAGGGCCTCCTTCCGCTCCCACCAAGGCCCCTGCCGGGCTGCTGGTCCTGCCGTCTTGGTGCTTTAGACAATAAGCACCTCAAAGTAGAGGGAGTACTCTGTGGAACAAGTCCAGAGTGCTGACACAGCCACAAAGCGGGGCCAACAGCAATCTTCCACATCACAGGATAGTTCAATAGTAGTTTCTTTTATTTGTTTGTTTGTTTACTGAGATATTGCAAAATGATTACCACAATAAGTTTGGTTAACATCCATCACCACACGTAGTCACAGATTTGTTCTTGTTGTTGTTGTGATGAGATTTTAAAAATCTATTCTCTTAGCAACTTTCCAGTAAACAATACAATATTATTAACTACAGTCACTGTGCTATACGTCACATCCCCAGGACGTATTTATCTTGTAACTGGGTTTTATTTTTTTAAGTTGATAACTCAAGTTTGAACGCATTCTAAAGCTCTGCATTTTTACCCTCCTCCTGCCCCAGCCACTATCTTCTTTGTTCTTGATGTCACACTAGCTTCTTTTAAATACTGTGCTTCTCTAGTTCTCTTGCTGGGTTTCTCCGCAGTGGCCTAGGGCTCAGGATCTAGGTTCTGGTCTCAGTTTTGCACCAATAACTACATGGCCTTAGATAATCACTTAGTCCCTCAGTTTCCCCATCTGGAAAATGAGGGATTTAGACTATATGACCATTTCAATCATTTTAGTATTGCACGCCCCCTTTTCCCCACACAGATTCCTGACTTAGAGACTTCTAGGCAAAGAAACTTAAAGCCAAAGTGTAAGATACCTACTGGTTACCCAAGTACAATCAAGTGCAGTCAGAATGTTTCAGTAAAGACAAAGCAACTTGATTGTCAGAAATCTGACTCGTGTAACTTTCAGGAATCTGTGTGTTGCATAAAGTTATATAAGAAGTTAATTGGCCAGAAGTCATCATTTCCTTGGTGAGTCAAGTGGTTCCCTCTGCAGCTGTGTCCACAGCTTCGGCCCATGTGACAGCTATTACTCTAAGGTGAACCCAAGTGCTCCTAACCTGACACAGGCAGGAGGGCCAAAAGGGGACTGATCTTGAAAAATAGTCAATAGAGAGGAGGGCTAATATAGGCAAAACTGTCCATTCAACTAACATTTTGGGGGGCCCCACAGTAGGTGCTAAACATTCTGCTAGATGTTAGAGAAACATAAATGGAAAGTACCACCCTGCCCTCAAGATGTTTATACCCTAGGTTGGAAAACTGACACACATTTTCGCAGGTGAAATACTAAACCCTTCCAGGTATTTACTTGTCCTGGACTAAAACACATAATAGAGTCTCAGATAGTAGGAGACGGAGTTGGTGTTCTCAGACTGGCCATGGTCAGAGACGGGTGGGTCTATCCGCCTGCCAGAGGTGGCATAATTACTTTAGGAAGTTGATACCAACCTCAGCACTTCTTTCGCGCCAGACTTTGTCCTCAGATCAGAGAGAAAAGAGTGAAATTACTAAGGATGGTGTCTTAGTTAGGGCTGCTACAACAAACTATCACAGAGTAGGTGGCTTAGACAACGAACATTTATTTCTCACAGTTCTAGAAGTTGGGAAGGCCAAGTCAAGGCGCCAGCAGATTTGTGTCTGGTGAGGGTCTACCTCCTGGTTCGTGGATGTCGTGTTCCCATCGTATCCTCACATGGTGCAAAGGACAAGAATGCTCTCTGGGGTCTCTTTTATAAGGGAATTATCCCATTCATGAGGGCTCCACCCTCATGACCTAATCACTTCCCAAGGGCCCCACCTCCTAAAAACTATCACATTGGGGGTTAGCATTTCAACACATGAACTGGGTGGGGGACATAAGCATTCAGTCAATAACATATGGGTCCCATGTTACTAGGGGCAGGAAACCACTGATCAAGGTAATTTGGAGACAGTGAAGAAGAACTGAAATTCAACCAGAGATGGGTGCAGATACACAAAAGATGTGCTAGGTGAAAGGCTAGAGCCTGGAGACGATGGAAATAGATAATGAGGTGAATTAAAGAGCCAAGAGAGGAAAGAAGATAGACTCTAAGACTTGATCCTGGCCGTTAGGATCATAGGGTCCAAGGGCTGGAAGACTGCCAGAGGTCATTATGTCCACGCCCACCTCGATGCATGACCACAGAAACCCTCTGACAGGGAAAAAAGCATACAATTCTGAAGGATAATCAGACAATCCTGGAGTCTACGATGTCATTACAGGGCAAAGCCAGCCCTGGCAGAGTGTGACCCACTGGTGTTTGACAACTATTATGGGGTCAATCACCTGCAAAGATTCAAGGGCAAAGGTTTGACTTCGTCTTCTCGTTCCTCTCAGAAAATGCAAGCTCCTGCTGCTTCTATGCTAAGAGGAAGAGGAGGACTGAGCTACAGAAAACACCTAAGCAGAAGGCTCTTAAAAAATAAAAAGGGGGACAGGCGGGTGGCGCAGTGGTTAAGTTCGCACGTTCTGCTTCAGTGGCCCAGGGTTCGACGGTCCGGATCCCAGGTGCGGACATAGCACCACTTGGCATGCCATGCTGTGGTAGGCGTCCCACATATAAAGTGGAGGAAGATAGGCACTCATGTTAGCTCAGGGCCACTCTTCCTCAGCAAAAAGAGGAGGATTGGCAGCAGATGTTAGCTCAGGGATAATCTTCCTCAAAAAAATAAATAAATAAAAACAGGGGCCAGACTGGTAGTATAGTAGTTAAGTTTGCACTCTCCGCGTTGGCGTCGTGGGGCTCACAGGTTCAGCTCCCAGGCATGGACCTACACATTGCTCATCAAGCCATGCTGTGGCAGCGTTCCATATTCAAAATTGAGGAAGATTGGAATGGATGTTGGCTCAGGGCCAATCTTCCTCACCAATAAAATAAAATAAAATAAAAAGGGTTCTAATTCCACTGGAGTGTTAGTTTCTTAGATACTGGAGCCACACAGGACTAACCAAGGAAACCCAGGGGTGGCTACAGGATGGGTAAGATGCAGACAGAGGATGAAGGACTCACCACAGCTTTGTTATTCTACAAGAAAGTATGTTTACAGGTGCTGGACCAAATGTAACCGACCTTGGTCATGTGTGCATTTGTGTCTGTACCCACATGGCCAACAGAGCCAAAGCCTGGTCAGTGCATCGCCTCGCCATGAGGCCAGATCACATGGCCAGCCCTCGGCAGCTCTGAGGAGGAGGAGAATGTGGAATTTGGCACACCTCGTCCGGGCGTCTAAAGATGGTGGTCGAGGAGAGGATAATCAAACCAGGCAGGCAGTGCTCGGTGAGACTACCTTGCACCACAGGACACTCACAGCACTGGGTCACCTTATATTCATCAGCATCACCACACAGCAAGGGAACCAGTGCTCATTCCACTTTTCAATATTTTAAGAATGGTAAATTTGGGGCTGGCCCGGTGGCCTAGTGGTTAAGTCTGGCGTGCTCCACTTTGGTGGCCTGGGTTCAGTTCCTGGGCCGGGACCTACCCCACTTTGTTAGTGGTCATGCTCTGCCGGTGGCCCACATACTGAAAAGTAGAGGAAGACTGCCATGGATGTTAGCTTTTCCTCAGCAAAAAAAAAAAGAAATAATAATAATAATAATGAGATGCTGGTCAAAGGGTACAAACTTTCAGTTATGAGTAAGTTCTGGGGATCTAATGTACAGCATGGTGACTACAGTTAATAATACTGTATTGTATACTTGAAATTTGCTAAAAGAGTAGATTATAAGTGTTCTCACCTCACAAAAAAAGGTACCTATGAAAGGTGATGGGTATGTTATTAACTTGATTGTGGTGATCATTTCACAATATATATGTATATCAAATCATCGCATTGTACACTTTAAACATGTACAATTCTATTTGTTAATTATACCTTAATAAAGCTGGGGAAAACGTAAATAATACAAAGCAGATAGATTAGATATCATAATTTTAATCTTCCTATGATTATTTACTATTACTTAACAAAATAGTCTTTTAAAATGGCATTTAACGTTTAGGTATTTATTTCCATTTAGGCCATGAGTCTTTTTTTAAAGAGTCCTATTAGAAATTTTTCACATCTTGTAAAGATACGTTAAAAATAGGATATCAAAACTCTGCCACCTCAAAATTTCATGGGGAGGAAATAATTCCAAAATTATGTATAAGGACTTCTATGTGTCAGATATAAGGAAGAATAGAGTATGCAGAAAAGTGCAATATAAATGCTATTATTATAAATAATATTCAGTATCACGTACAAAGGGACATTTGGTCATATGAGAACAACCGTTAGTGGTTTTGACAGCACAGTGGATTAATGATGAATTCGTCTAGGCTTCTGCTTTCCTTGCTTTCTGAGAAATTTCTGGGTTTCACTCAGGAAGCAATACAGTAAAAATCTGATTGAAGAAATATATAGAGAATGGAAAATTGAGATGCAGTTGTCATCGATGATAGAATCAACATGGCGACTCAATAACCAGGAGTACACGATGTTTGTTCACATGGCTCAGAATTGTGTTTGGTGAGTAATTATAGCCCCACATCATGTAACAGAATTACTGGATATAAGCAGAAGGACAGTGGAGCACATTCAAATTAACCTTCTTCAGCCAAAGACAAACTACATGACATATAAGAAATTATGAAACTGACTCATAGCATACTTAGACAAGGCACTCAAACAAGATTTTTTTTCCCCCCAAGGAAGACCAGCCCTGAGCTAACATCCGCTGCCAATCGTCTTTTTGCTGAGGAAGATTGGCCCTGAGCTAACATCCATGCCCATCTTCCTCTATTTTATATGTGGGACGCCTGCCGCAGCATGGCTTGACAAGCAGTGCATAGGTCTGCACCTGGGATGTGAACTGGCGAACCCTGGGCCGCCCAGTGGAGCCCGCAAACTTAACCGCTGCACTACCAGGTGGGCCCCAGAAGAAGATGCTTTTCAAAAGGCTGCTTGACACAAAAGAGTTACTGAACATTTGCAGATAACAATACCAATACTGTGGGGCTTGCCAACAAGCCATCCTGCTTACACAACCAAACTGGTGTAGCTCACATGGAGAACTCAGTTCCAGGTGCCCAGCAGCCTTGCCTGACTGGATGCAGGATCCAGTAGGCCTGTGGCTTCAGCCCCACTTACCACTTTGTTTCTATTCTTTTTCTGATTCTTGAAGATGCAGCTCTTGTTTTTGAGCCTGGCTCTGTCTTTTTAAATTTCCCTTGAAATATTTTATCTATTATTGTTATGTGTTTGAGTTACAGAAGGACGCCAACTTAAAGTGAGAACTTAAAATGGCATCTCAGGTAATACGATAATAAAAGGCTTACTGAATTGTTGGTTCATCTTAAATATTGATTTGTATATTAGAAAATTAGGGATCATAGAAAGTGTCAGGCTCCAGGTCAAAAAAGTTTACGTGTCTTCTCTTCAGTGCATGTGTGCCCAGCGGCTTTCTGCAGGCCCTAAAATCATACACCACGTGGGAGGATTCCTCAGTAAAGCAGTCCCTGCATGTACACAAAACAGGATCTGCTTACTCTGTTTCCTTTTCTTAAAGTAGTGAAGCTCTTCACTCAGTAGCTAAGATCCTATCTTAGTTTAGCTTGACGAAGCTGCTTTGTTAAAGAAAAAATATTCAATGGCACTCGTTACAGACGGGAAGGCTGACTTTATCCAGGACCCTCGTGATAGGTGTAGGGACCACTGCAATGGGATTTTACAGTATGGGAGAGAGATTGGGTTCAACTCCAAGTACAGCATGGGCAAGTGGGAATTTACAGCCCAGGAGCAGGGTGGGGGTCCAGTGGATGGAAAACTACTGAGAGAAAACATCAGGGATAAGTAGGGTTTTGGCTCAACTCACTTAACAGGATTCTTGCTGAAGACAGGCCAGGGTGATCAGACCTCACCTGAGGGATGCTGGAGGATGGGGGACCTGATAAGATATCCAGAGTGATGGGATATGGAGGGAGCAGGTTCTGGTTACACCGACTTAGCAGGGTTCTTTCTAAAACTGAGTTTTACAAGGAAGGGCACTGAGGGGCCTAGAAGGTTCAGGAGCCTGAAGTTTGATCGAGCAAAGAATCTTTACCAGCTTCTGTATCAAATATTCCATGACCCAGATTGCAACTTCAGACCTAATTTTTAGTGCACCCTGTTTAAATTACAACTCCTACAGTAATCCACATCACCTCTCTTCCTTATTAATCAGTATTCACAGTCTTAAGGCCTCAGTCTGTCCCACTGTACCTGGAGAAGTACGTGACATCCTCTAGTGGTGAGTTGACGTATTAAAAAAATAATGTTGTTGCAAACCTGCTGTGGACTTTTGGAATAAATATTGGGAAATTCTATGTTCTTTCCCTTCGGGCTCATCTCATCCTTTGACTTTAGCCCATTTCACTGAAAGCAGAGATTTTAAGATATGCTGGCTCCTGAGCGTTTCTATTTTTCTAAGCTGCAAGATTAAGCTTTTTAGACTTTCAAAGTCGAATTCAGATTTGGTAGAAAACTATTCTGTAAAATGTGAACAGACGTTGTTTTCAGTTAGGTGTGGAATGTGGGGGCAGAAAGCCGGGAGAAGGGTGGGTGAGGGGCTGGGATTGTATTCAGGTACTTCTGCTCATTCTGGTTTGACATTATAAGGCAGAAATTCTTAACACACTCTTGGCCTCTCCCATCCCAACACACAACTGAATGATGTCCACACTTAAGAAACACATTCCCAGTCAGCACACGCCGGGCTAAGTGCAATTCCCAGGGCTCTACTTATAACCCCACTCTCTCTCCTACTCAGAAAGCCTCCTTAAGTGGGAATAGCACATGAAGAATGCTAAATGAGCACTGCGGTGGGTTCCAGGCAGTGCCTGCGCCGGTTCACTCTGCAAATGGCCGCCCGACCCTCACGGGGTTCTTAGGCTCTTGAACTCACTGCCAACCAAGAGCAGTTTCCTTTCCCACCATTAATGACCACAGGCCCATTTCTATAAACTTGCTGTTTTGGAACTTTAATCAAGAATCAGACAACCGAGAAAAATGAAGGAGATTTATTTTTGGTAATAACCAGACAACTAATTTGAAAAAGGCACATTCTTCAAAATCCATAAGAAATCAAAAGACATCGTGGTTACATAAGGAAAAAGGGAATGCCAAGAAATCTGACATTAATACTGGAAAAGTCCACTTATTTTTTGTTAAGTAGGAAAAAACAAAATGCGGTTGGGTTTAAAAGTCAATGGGCTGCTGCTTTGTTTTATGATGGGGATGGCAAATAGATTTAAATCTCTCATCATCTGATCAGCTGGGAGCAGAGGCCTGGAGCTCGTGTTGACAATGCTGAGGCCCACTTTGGACACAGGGCGGAGGGCTGTGACTTCTGTGGACCAGTCGTGACAAGCACAACATCCTCCTGCCAGCTCTACCCGACCACAAGGTTACTAAGCCCGCTGCTTCCTGAGCACAAACGTTCTTTTTGGTTCAGTGCTCCTAGCCAAGGGCAAATTTAGTTTACGAGCCTCAAGGAGGAAAAGTGGGAGGTTATTTCCCAATATAGGAATCAATCTATGGATTTTTAAAGACATCAAAACAAGTGAAATAGACATCGCAGGTTCTACTGGGAGGAAAGGCATGGAAGACAATTATTTATATCTTTACAGATTATTTACAGATTAGGGGATGCTAATTGTGTTCTTAGGCCATTTGGATAAGGCTAGTGCCCTTCCCTAGTTTATCTATGTTTCTAAAAACAGCTTGAGAAGCAATGCGTATAGATACAGAAGGGAGAGGGCAGTGTATTAGTTGGAAATGAGTTTAATAGCCAAGTCTCAGTCTGAATGAGGCACATTTAGGCCCCCATTATCAAGTACTTCACAACCTAACACCTACACCTGAACATGAATAGGAGTCAGGCCTATTTTAGAGCCATCTGGAGAAACAGTTTTACACGACTGTCTTAACTTCATGGGGTTCTCTCTAGGATGGGTGACGTCTTCGTTGCAAATATATTACTATCGATAACCAGTATTTCCCATATGACTCATAAACCTCAGCATTTTATAATCTCATGAACACCCTTGGAAAAATTTTTAAATAATCATTTCATCATATTTATATAAATTATGATAAAGAAGTGATTTTTAATCACTGATAATATTCACAATACATATATAAAAACAAACGACATTCCCATTGAACAAGCGATACACAGTGTTCAAGGTACTTTAATTTTGAAAAAAACAAAACACAAAAGCAACATGACTTTTCAACAAATTCTAAAATAAAATATATTATGCTCAGATTGGTGGCCAAAATATTAAAATGAAGACTGACATTTGTAAGTACATATTCAACTTGAAAACCAGATTAAAAACTGCTTTTATAAAATGGTATGAGGGCTTTACAAAGATGTACCTGTTTATTTTTATAAGTGTTTTATTGTCAAATGGTAAAAGAAAAAGGTTTCATGTTGCTATTTGAAAGTACTTCTCTACAAATAAATTGTGTATGGACATACGCTTTCTTCCCATTAAATAGTAACCTAAGTGGATATATTTTATATTTTCTACTTAACATTAGTTTTTGAAGTGCTAGACACCTGTATATGCTGCATAAAAATTTTGGTCAGACACATGAAAACATAGTCCTGGTGAAGATCGTCTTGCTGAATTACTGTCACTTTCACATGCCAAATTGATATGTTTGCTATATTTTAACATCAATGAACATTATGCTTCGTGTCTTTAACAGATAAAATTGTAAATCAAACAATTAAAAACCATCAAAGGGTCAAAACCACCTCAGCTTGGAGGCTTTCAAATAAAATACATTTAAATTATTTTATTGATTTAAAAAACAGAAATAAAAACAACAGCATTACTACAGTTAGTGACGTAAATCCCCTGGAACTTCTCTGCCATGGAAACTAACGAGGAACCCTAAAGTTTACCCTAAAGTAACTGGGAAACCTAAAATTTCCAGGGGAAAAAACTCGAGTCCAGAGACAGTTTCTGATTCCCCTACTTGCTTCCAGAACCCTGGGATTACTCAAGAAAGGATTTATATTAATATATAATGTAATGAGAGTTCTGCAATAATAATTAAATGGTGATGTCTGGGTATCATGTATGGCATCCTACGCTCACAAGTCATTGTTCTAAGTCAACTAAGCAAATTACCTATCACAGTAATGAAAGATGAACTACCAGACACACAAAAGAAAATCTGAAAACTTGAAAAATGTAAAAAACAGAAACTGAATAGAAATTAAGCTAAGGGTATATTTAGATAATAGATTTTAATTATTTGTACATTTAAAAAATATATAATTTTATGCTTTAAAACTTATCATTTTATTCCTCAGAAGACCCAGAGCTAATATACTGCTTCTTTTTAAAATGATTTTTGAAATAGTGGACAGAAAACTGACAAGAGTTTCGGTTGATTGCACTTAGGCATGGAAGGAAAAGTGTTTTTAACAAAGGCTAAACAGTAAAAAAAAAAAATTGTGACTTTTTGAAATTTTTCTAAATTATACTGAAAGGAAATGATGAAAAACCACATTCAACTGAATGAAGAAACAAGAGTATTTGTCTCAACTGTGATCTGAGTTGCTGACAGGGACCAGATGGATCTGAGGTAGCAAGCATCAGCAGGCCGATGGGATAGTTTACAAGGCACCATTGGTTTTGTGATGTAATGCTAACATCTGAGATCTATGCTATATAGATTTTTCTTCAATTTCCTCTGATTTTATATTGGATTGATACAGATATTATACTCACTATGATTTAACTTTCTGTCCAGGCAGGTCTTTCCTCAAATCTCTTGGAAGATTCCCTCAGAGTCCCAAATGAAAACAGTTCCTTTAGCTATGCCCCTATGCTCAACTGAGCACAACTGGAGGCCTTGGCTAGAAGAGGTTTATGTATTCTTTCTGGAACAGATCTTTTCAAATAGATTCTTCCTCCATGTCTTTGAGATCCCTTCCGAGGTATTAATAAAAATCCCTATGTCTTCTTAGCGTTTCTGAAAATCCTTCCATACTTTAATCACGTGACTTCTTAAATATATACATACACACATACTCACTCTCATAGCAGCAGAGAGGTCGAAACCTAGCTGAACCACGCCAGGATCATGGTGATAGTTCCTAGGTACATCATGTAATGGAACAGACCCTTTGTTAAACAGATCAAGATCATTTTACTGGAATTCTGCTTTCAGAACTGAAATGCAAATAAACGATGAAAACGACGACTGTCTCCAGAAACACTGCTCTCAATCTCAAGCACAATCACAGACCATGGTCCAACAATTCATATTGGCCATTAAAACCTCTGAGAATCTATCTAACATTTCTACTTCCTCTAAGCATAACATCTCTTGCATGTCTCTAATTGTTAACCTGACAGGACTAGCTGGTCAAGAAATAAGCTGCCTTATATAATGTTCCATCACTGCATAACAAGAAAGAGTTTGGTAAAGTTATGCCAATCTGACCATATAAAACCTACTATTCAACTGAGATTAGAATCTCTTTTGCTTAAAAGTCACTCAAACTCTCGTCCTAGGCTACTAAAAAATTCCACTCAGGGGAGACAGAAATGACTAACAGAAATTAACAGAAGCATCAGAAATATGCTACTGAATACTAGTTTATACATTCTTCTGTTCACCTGTAGTTGTTTATCTTTCATAAATAGCGTGTCTATACAACAACTCTACACATTTCATTCTCTTCCTACTCATGAGTTTTATTACATTCATTTTTTTCTACCCATTTCTTATCTTCTAAGATGTTTTTTCACTTAATTGGTGGTTTTCAAACTTCATTATCAGTGGAATTCCTTGATCCAATTCAATCTTAATGGAGAATCCTAATATATAAAGTAGCCAAAGGAGAACAGCTCTGATACAAAGTGGCGGGGTGCCAGGAGACACAGCCTGAAAATCACTGCTCTAAGTCAATCAGGAAAGTTGACGTAAAGACAGTCAATTGGAATTTTTTCATTTCCAACATTTATAACCAACTTCCCCGTTGTTTCCAATGAGTACAGCTAGTTCCACCTCAGCTCGTTAACGGAATAAAAGCACAGTGCCTTACAGATAGCTTTTAGATAAGTATTTGAATTTGTGTTTCTTTTTTTCATACTATTCAAAAGTGCAAATTAGTATAAGATGTAATCCCACAATAGGTTATTAAAATATTTAACATGTGATAGAAAAATTTTCTAAAAATTATCACAGCTTCATAACTGTGATTGCTTTGGTGCAAGTCCACACTCTCCAAAGGCTCTTCAGAGTGTCAAGAAAACAAAAATCACTCTGTACTTACTCTGAGAAGAGTATCTTCCCGTGCAACGATTCTGTGGAAGATATATTTTTGCATTTAAAAAAAATTCCTCAGTTACATATACCATGCTATATTTCAAACCTGATTTGCTCAAAAGGCAAGGGAAAAAAATCTGGTCAATTTTTTAGCTTTGTCAAGCTTAGATTAGAAAGGTTTTACAAAAAGTGAAAAATGAAAAATTATTTTCTAAAATAAGCTCGTTTGTGCTCTCCTCACATTCATCAATCTCCTTCCACATAAATGGAAGGCTTTCAGACTCTTCAAGGAACCCACACCTCCCATGACCACCTGCAGGCTTAGCTCCTCAAAGGCACCCCTGCTCCTCTATGCTCCTCACTGGCTGGACCGGCAGCACCAGGTGTGAAATTCGGCTCCAGAGCCCACTCAATTTATCTGAGTCCATGTGGTTGAAGGAGCTGGGAGTGTCAGAATCGGTAAACCTGGCCCAGAGCAAATCTCTCACTTTTTCTTCCGTTTCTCTTAGGCCAACACTTGCTTCCAACGTTTCCTCGTCTAGTAGAACGGTGAGGACCAGGGCCACATCTTTAAAGGCAGCGTTCTCATGGTCACAATACTTGTAGAAGATCAAGGTGGAGCCTGCGGGAAGGGACTCAAAGCGGTGCACCACGGCAGCCTTCTGGCCGTTCTCGAACCCAGAGCTCAGCTCCATGTCGACCAGGAGCTTGACCGTGTCGCTGTCGTGCAGGGTTCTTCCGGCCCCATCAATCTGAATGGCAGAGACTTTCTGCGAAGAGGTGTAGGCATCTGCAACATGGTAGCTCAGGCACTTCAGGGTCTCTCTCCCCTCTCGAGCGGCTGTAAGGATGATGGTGGCCGGCTCAGTGGGGTGTGAAGCATTGAGGTGCTTCTGGAGAAACTTCCGTCCTCTCTGCCACAGAAAGGAACTCTGGCCTGGAAATTTATCCTTCAATTGGCTGAACTGAACCAAGAAGGCCTCCAAAGCTGGATTGGGCACTTGCTGGGCTGGAGAGGAATAGTAGCTACTAACACAACTTAGCAAAACAAGAGTCACAACCAGGAAGCCAAGAAAGATACAGCCTGTCGGAGAATGAGAAAATACAAGACAAAATTAGAGAGAACGTGAGTCAGAAATAAAGCCTGTGGTAAACTGAAATGAGGTAGAGATACTGTCGGATTTTACTGGTTGTGGTTTCTTTTGCCTAAATCATTTAAACTTTCCACTATTAAAGCCGGTCAGAAATACCTTTGCTCTAATTTCGTAGATTTAATTATTTGAAGATACAAAATCTTTGTTAAAAGGTAAGCTGCCATGGCCGAATGGTTAAGTTTGCACACTCTGCTTTGGCCACCCAGGGCTTTACCGGTTCAGATCCTGGGCGTGGACATGGCACCACTCATCAGGCCATGCTGAGGCGGCGTCACACATGCCACACCTAAAAGGACCCACAACTAAAATATACAACTATGTACCAGGGGGTTTGGGGGAGAAAAAGCAAAAATAAAATAAAATAAAATGTTTCTTTAAGGAAAAAAAGGTAAAAACTAAGGGGGCTGGCCAGGTGGCCTAATGGTTAAATTCAGTGCACTCTGCTTCAGGGGCCCAGGTTTGGTTCCCAAGCATGGACTTACACCACTTGTCCATGCTGTGGTGGCGTTCCACATACAAAATAGAAGAAGACTGGCACAGATGTTAGCTCAGGGCGAATCTTCCTCAAGCAAAAAGGGGAAGATTGGCAATAGACATTAGCTCAGGGCAAATCTTCCTCAGCAAAAAAAAAAAAAAAAAAGTAAAAACTAAGTTTATTTGTTGCTATAACTAATGATGTGATTTAGAAATGAACTATCAGGATATGCTTCCACCTTCTCACAGTACCTACTACCTGTAACAGGCCATTTTTTTCTAAAAGGTCAAAATGTAAAAATGCCACTTGAGAAGTTAATACTCTCTAATTGAAAAGGCAGTTTTAGTTTCTTGTTTATGAAAAGCTCTTCCTCCTGTGGGAATTCCCATTTTGTTAAGGATGGCAAAATATCAGCCAGCACGCCTAAAGGAAAAATCTCTTAAACTCCATTGCTCTATTTTACTATTACTTACTATCAAACATTTTTTTAAAAACATGTTAATACTGTTTAAATCTGCTAGTTTTCTAGGTATTTTCTTTGAGGATTTCTGAATGTGAATCAACACTTCAGTAAGACCAGTTTTGTTCTCACCATAGTTGCAAAAATCCTTTTTATTAGTCTTTCTTAAGGTATCATGTACATTCTCTTTATTTTCTTCCAATTTTTGTGTTTCTTGTTGATGACTTTCAGCCTCTGGGGAAAACAAGGAACATTATTTTCAGACAGCACTCTAGTGCGAGTGTGTACTATACCTTTATACTTCTTACTAAACCAAAGGATTATTTGACTGAGAGGAGTTTACTACGTAAAATTTTCTTTCATGCAAAGCTCACTTTTTTCGTTAAGGCTCACTATCACTTTTATTCTACTTAGAAGAATAAAATGAAGTGCTGTGAAATTCATTTAAGGATATTCTTGCTACATTCACGGTTCCTCACTGGCCCTTACACCAAAGACAAAAAAACAAGCATCGTAATATTGCAGCCAAATCTATCTAAAATGTGATTCGACAAAATGTACAAAATGAAGAAGGGATTTAAGAAGTGCTGGCTGTGCACAGACTCAGCATCACAGGGCAACGACGCTTCACTTTTAGTGTTCAAGTCTCACGCAGCTCCTCAAGACCCCAGGTGTACAAATAACACAGGCTCTAAGTGCAGAGACAGGAGAGACTACCCTACAGGTGCAAAATAGCTTACAAAAAAAGCAAGTTTGACTCTCTTAGTGAAGGAGGTATGAAAGGCAAGAAATATAAGGATAAGGAAATTTATAAACTGCATAAAAATAGAGGTGTGGGCTGAGACATCAATCTTAAAATGTATGGGTGAAAAGGAGGACAGTGTTTTTGTAGAACCCCAAGCTAAGTCACTCTAGAGTCTAGATGTGCACTTGACCCCAGCCAGGTACCGCGGAACAGTGAAAGCTGAGTGTTCCCCATAACCCTCACTGGAAAAACAACTCAAAGAGCATACTCTGTTAACATAAAGCAGCAGAGTCGTCTTCACCTATATGGATAGTTCACTTAGTTATATCACACCAAAAAGCAGGTTTTAAAAATATATCACTGAATCTAAGGACTGACAGGATCTTTAATGATCACCTACTCCAGCCCCCTACCTTACCTATCATGACAAAAGGTCCTGGGATATTAAGGGCTTTACAGAAAGTCACATAAAGAGATGTGGCCGGGTTGAGATTAGAACAAGATTTCTCATCTCTTAGTTTGCTTTTTGCGTTATATTAAATTGCTATATATTAAAGGCCAGAGGTGAATTTTAAAAAGTCATGGCCATTTTTATCAGACTGCATTAATATAAACAGTAAATAAATAAAGACACTGTTTAAAAATGCAGTTAATGTGTGGAAAGCAACTTGATATAGTGGAATGAGCTAGTCTAGAAGATGAGAAACCTCATTCTAATATCAACTCAGTCATCTCTCTTTACATGACCCTGGGAAAGGCACAAAGGCCTTAATCCTCTGAAAAGAAGGCCCCGACCCATTCTCAGTAACAGAGCAACACAAAACAGGACAGAAGTTCAGGGGGTTCTCTCACCTGGCGCCAGCTCTCGCCCTCGCCTCCTCAGTGTCTCCTGGCTCTCCAGCCCCGCACTGGAATGACCAGGACTCTGGGCATCCTGGGGGTCTGTAGCAGATGGCTCCCGTGAAGCTCCAGGTCTGGCGCTCGCTTCCTCAGCGAGGGCTGCAGGGCCGCTCCCTCCGTGTGCATCCGCTCTTCCTACCTTCTCACCTGGAGAATGGCTGGGTTCTGGATCCAAGGGGTCCTTACCCAGATTTTCTGAAGGGCTGGGATGCCTTTCTTCTCCATCCTGACAACTCTGGTTGTTCTCCTGTTCTGTTTTATCCTTTGGCGATTTCCCATCATTTGTTTCCTTTGGACTTTCTGATTGATCACCTGTATCTGCACCTGCTGGACCTATTGTTTCTACCTCATGGTGATCTTTGTTAAGACCAGAGGCAGGGTTTGGGGTCTGCGCTTCTTCAGTGGTACTTGTGACTGCGGTCTCCTGTGCCTGAGAATTTATTGATGGGTCATTTTCCAAATCCTTTTGAGAGTCTAATGAGATAAAAATTTATAATTTTTATTGAAAAAAATTCCCGTATATTTTTGTATTTTAACAAGGTCCCTGATTAACAGTAATATTTATATAGATTTTTAGGGTTTACAAGGCAATTTTCCTAAACATTATTTCTTTTGACTTCCACTAAAGCTGATTAACAAATTTATCAAGTTAATAAGTAAACATGAATGCTAATGAATAAACAAATTTATCATCATGTTAATAAATCTAACAAGTAACACTAATTGTAAAACTCTTTTCAACAACAGAACCAACTTTTGGTTATATTAAATACATCCTCTTCCCCAATGAAATAATGGATCTGTGCAATGATCATCAATAGCAACTAAAACCATTATGCAAAAGGCTGGTAAAGAGTCTTATAATAGATGAACCAGACTGACAACGGTTGAATGCTCTGATCAATCTCAGCATTACAAAAAGAGGGAAAACCGGCTATCATTAACCTCCCGATTCAATGGAATAGAAAGCATACCCATACCAGCTAGGAAGTATTCTTGCCAAACAACTGAACCTGAATCTGAGCAAGCTTCAAGAGCTGCTACTGGTTCCTAAGAAATACAGGGATAGACGGATATATTAAATTATGCCTCAGGAATGCAATTGGCAAACCCAGAACGTGGGAAATTCCAAGGGACAAAAGACTGCTCCTTTAATAACAGCAAGAAACAAAAACAAACGGCAAGAAAAGAAAAAAAGGAGGGGTGACCTATTGATCAAGAGAGACTTAAGAGACACATCTACCAAACGCAATGTGTGGACCACACTGTTTGGATCTGGTGTCCAACAAATCGATTGTTAAATATTTATAAGACAATCAGGGAAATTTGAACGCCAGATATCTGATGATACTAAGGAATTATTATTCATCTTTTAGGTGAGATAAGGATATTGTGATAATGTTTTAAAAAAAATTTTTTCTTGTTTTTCAGAGATAAGTGTTCAAGTACTTATGGCTAAAATTACATGTCTGGAATTTGCTTCAATTAAATGTTACGGGGGAAAGGAGAAGTGAGGGAGTATAAATGAAACAATATTAGCGATATGCTGCGAGCAGATGAAGCTGTTTGATGGGTAATGGGATTCATTTCATCTTGCTCTCTACTTTCACATGTTTGAAATTTCCTATGGTAAAGCTTAAAAAAAAGAGCAACCTAAAAGATCTATCAATCAAACGCAGTGTCTGGTCCATCTGTAAAGAAAAAAAAAAATCCCAACTGTGAAGAAAAAAAAGATTATGAGACAATTTGGGAAATGTGAATACTGACTGAATATGATGATATTAAGGGATAACTACTAATTTGTTTTTTAGGTATACTAATGCTATTTTGGCTATGTTTTTTTAAAAAATCTATTTTTAAGAGATGTAAATTATTTACAAATAAAATGATATAATGTCTTGGATTTGCATTTAAATACCAAGCCAGGCAACAAGATCAGCATTATGCAGGTATTAGTTGAAGCTGAATGCTGAGTACATGGGGATTCGTTATTCTGTTCTACTTTTATATATTTAAAAACATCCTTAATAAAAGATTTAGGTAAACATGCCCTTCTACTCTTCTGAAAAATCTACTCCATATTTTGCTTCTTTCCTCTCTCTTATACATACATATGAGCTCAAGGAAGAATTTAAATTTCATCTTTCCCTGTAATTGAAAGATCTCCTCTAAATATATAGCATACCACAATTTTCTTGGTTTCTTTAAAATATGACTCTAAATATTTGTCTACCATGTTTTTTTAAGACGCATTGCATTTTTCCAATACTATAGGTTCCTATTATTGGAGTCTTTAAAATATTAATCTTCCTTATAATTAGGGTCTGGAATTACGGTAAAAATCCAGTAAATATGAAATAATAATCATAACAAATTAATCAATGAAATTAACTTTTTTACATCCAAACTCCAGGTTTTAGTCGTCAGAGGCTTCCTCTCTTAGCACAGCCCTAGTTTTCTACAGCACAAAGCTCAGTGCTGTACAAACTAGTCTTACCCTCCGGAGGGTCCCTAAGTCCTCTGTCCGTCATGTTTTGTTTTATCTCTTCAGACTTTGGGATACTTTTTGTTACTGTCTGGTATTCCTTGTGAAGATGTCTTGTTTTCTTCTTGTCCCAAGTCCCAACAGATTCATGCTTCCCGTGGACCCACGAAACAAGGCATACACACAGTGACTAAAATAAAATGAAAAACATTAAGTGACTTTTTATTCATACATGAGAGAAATGCCAATTTCAGCTTTAGTTACTAAATTTGTTTAGTTTGAGTAATATTTCCTCTCTGAAACTTTTCTAGTGAAGAAATAATGTTTTCTGGCTTTCATGAGAATCATACTCCAAATTCTAGAGCGCAAATAGAAAAAAAGCTTCAGATTATTAACCTCGCATAATGCCATAATCTTCTAGTACACTCCAGTGTGGTTCAAAGGGCGTAAAAAGAGCAAGTGACCAGAATCTTATCTTTGAAACTGAAATAAAAAGTAAATCTTAAGGGGCTGGCCCCGTGGCCCAGCGGTTAAGTTCGCGCGCTCCGCTGCAGACGGCCCAGTGTTTCGTTGGTTCGAATCCTGGGCGTGGCCATGACACTGCTCATCAGACCACGCTGAGGCAGCGTCCCACATGCCACAACTAGAAGGACCCACAACGAAGAATATACAACAATGTACCGGGGGGGCTTTGGGGAGAAAAAGGGAAAAAATAAAATCTTTTAAAAAAAAGTGAATCTTAAGAGTAGAAATTTAAGTCACTGTTTAATCGCTGATTTCCTTATGTCTTCAATTTCTGTCCCATACAAATTTCTCAGAGTGCCTATCAGAAGCTTTCACTTCTCATTAACAAGTAACAACATACAGGTAATACCTACAAACTAAGATGGCTGCCTTGGTCCTGGGAATAGGAAACACGCATTTAGAATTTTGTCACTGCCTTCTTAGTGGTTTTGTCACAGTATTCTTTTACAAAACATGGAGACAGATATCTCTTTATACAATGCTTCTTTATGTGGTGCTCAAAGAAGACTGATATATAAACTACTATGAGCTATACACAAAAGGAATTGAAATCAGAGGCAATTTATAAGCAACAACAACTTTATATCATTTTACAGTTAAATCTTATTTTTTGTCAAAAACACTACTACTCAAAGTTACTTAACCTTCATTATCTGTAAAAATGGTTAAGGACTGCTATGAAGATTAAGCACGAAAATACATGTGAAAGAGCTTTGCAAAGTGTTACATTTTTTCTGATAGTCTAGAGCTTAGCCAACTAGTCTTCTTTGTGTCTTTCTCATGGCACTCTTCTGTAAAATTTAATTTTAAAAATTAAAATCTTTAATCCCAAATGCCTAGCAGTGCCTAGTGTAGAGTGAGAACTCCATATTTTGACTAAAACGCATACGAGTAAATGGATGAATGTATGGATAAAGAGTGGTGCCAATTACAAGAGTGGAGGGGAGGGAGGGACTGGGCACAGCCTCCTTTCTGCTGAGGAACACATCTCAGATTCGGAGGGTTCCTCGCCGCCCTTTGATTTTCTTCAACCTGCTGGGACTCGGCTTCCAGCTCTCCTTTTCATTACCATCATATGTTGCAATGAGGGTTTCTCTCTTATCCCAGTTCATGACAGAAAATAAAAAGTCCCAGTCCTTTTCAGATTTCTTTAAAAAATGTTTTTCTGCCAGCCCCAACCAAGAAAACAACGGGTAAAAAGTTTCCTATGCGCCAGTAACAAAAATTTTAGAAACCAAAGATGCTATTCATAATAACTACCAGGTACCTTGTAGTAAAAAACCAGAAGGTACTCCATAATAAATCCAACAACGTACATGCAAGACTTTAGAATGGGGTGAATTTTATGGTATGTAAGTTATATCTCAATGAAGCTGCTTAAAAAAAGGACTTGAGAGAGAAATGTATAAAACTTTATTGAACATAAAAAAACACCTAAGTAGAGAAACATATGTGCATAGACAGTAAGACTCAGAACCAACGATGCCCGTTCTCTCCAAATTAATCTCTAAATCATTGCAATTTGAAACAATATCTCAAGACAATTTTTTGATTGTTATATGACTCTCACAAAGTGGACAAGCTGACCCTAAAATTCACAAAGAGCAGTAAGGGATTAAGAAGAGTCAAGATAGTTCTGAAGAAGGAGGGGGGCTATCTTTACTAGCTATATCAAGACTTATAAACTTATAGCAATAAAAACAATATGACATAGGCGCAAGAACAAACAATATACAGAATAGAGCGCCAAGAAACATACGCACACATATGTAAAGGAAATTGGCTAAGTGACAAAAGGGAAAGAATGAATTAATGACTATTTTGGGACAACTGACTATTCATTGGGGAAAAAATTGGATTGCTACCTCCCACCTGACACAAAAATCAATTCCAGATTAAAGATCTAAATGTAATGAGTAAAATTTTGAAATTTTCAGAAGATAATATCAAATATCTTTAAAATGTCAAGGGTTTCTTAAGCAAGATATAAAATACACAAACCATAAGGGAAAATTTGACAAACGTGAGCACATAAAAAATGTTAATTTTTATACAAATCATCAAAATCAAAGTTAAAAGATAAATTCACTGACTAGAAAAATAGCAACACATATAATCAGCAAGGGATTAATATCCAGAATACATAAAGAATACCCAAAATCACTAAGAAAGAAATAATACTACAGAAAAAAAAAAAGTGGGCAAAAGAGATGAGCCAGTAGTTAAGAGGAAACCTAAAGGTTTAATGAATCGCTAAGAAGGGTCGTCAGGGAAATGCAAAATAAATTACTGATGAAATAAAATTTCACAACCACCAGACTGGCAAAAATTTAAAAGTTAGGCAATACCAAATATTGGTGAGGATTTGGAGATAGAGAAAGCTCTTACACCCCACCAGCAATGAGGTAAAGTGTTACTACAACTTTGGAGAGCAATATGGCAATATCTACTAAAGTTAAGACACACCTATCTTACAATCAGCAATTCTGCTTCTAGGTATATACCTTAGAGGAATTTGCTCAAGTGCCCAAAAACCTTTGTAGCAGCATTGCTTAAAATGAGGAAAAATGAGAAAACAATCTAAATGTCCATAAATAAGGAAGTAGATTAAAAAAAACTGTGGCATATTCTCACAATGTAATATTATATATGGCAATTAAAGAATCATGTATCTCAAAAATGTATGACAGTATTAATGCATTTATATAAATTTAAGAAACATAAAACACTACTACATTAGGTGATTCAAAAAGAATTGAATGAATGGAATAAAAATGAAGCAACTACTCTGCACACCACAACATGGATGAGTGAAAAATATGGTGAGTGAAAGAAGCCACACGTAAGAGGAAAGGCCAAATGATCCACTTACATGAAGTTCGAGGATAGGCAAATGGTTGTTTGCCTATAGCCTATGGTGACAGAAAACAGATCAGCAGTGACTGGGGAAAGGAGTGCCGACTGGAAAACGGCATGAGGAAAACTTCTGGGGAAACGAAAGTGCTTCATATCTTTATTGAGGTGGTGGTTACAGGTGTCACCAAACTTAAAATCTGTATATTTTATTGCATGCAGAATATCCTCAATAAACTTTATTTCAAATAAATAGAAGTGAATGCTTTCAAAAATGTATTACTTGATGACTACGTTGCAGCCAAAAAACCACCTGTAAAGGAACCATCAGATATTTCTATACTCTTACAAATGCTCAATGTACACCTGTCTTGTCCACGAGGCACACATCATTCCTGTGGCCCATTTCCTTCAGACCTTTGTAACATATCACTGCTTGCAGCTGAAATGGTATTCCCCCCAGGCTGCAAGAAGTGGTACAAACACAGAATTTCTCCACACATTCTCGCAAGAAGTCACATGGTGGGGTATCTGGGAGATCTAGAGGCCTCTGTCCCAGAGGCAGATCAATCTTTTCAACAGTGTCCAATCCATACCAGGAAATGTGTACATCAGGAACCTCTGGACTGCTTAATGGAAGTGAGGCCAAGCCTCTTCCTGAAGGAAAATGGGGTTGGTAGAGACTTTCCGCAGCTGTAAGAAAAACCACTGCATAAGCATGTCCAAAAAAGATACCTTTGACAGTATCTTTTGCAAAAAGGAACTGATGAAGACCCAGGGGGTTCATACTGCACAAAAGACATTTACTGTTAGTGACTCCCTTTCAAGTTCAATCATGAAATGTTGGTTCTAGTGCCCCCATACATGGAGATTATGATGATTCATTTTTCCACTTAAATAAAACAGTCCCATCACTGGCAGTTATCTCCACTTCCCTGTGACCCTGAAATTTGCAGAAAAACTTGTATCATTTTGCTTTAACTGTGTCTGTGAGGGCTTGAAACAGGTTAAAGCTACAAAGTTTTATTCTCCAATTATTGAGAATGCACCAGATGGTAGGCTGAGGGATGCCTTCCTTAATTTGACTTCCTAGGTTTTCTCTAAAGAGGGACACAAATTTTCCTCTGCAAATGTGGCTGCCCAATGCTCTTTTTTTGTACCCTTTCTGCTCCATCTCATCGTACCAATGGTAAGTGCTTTGACAACTTGGTAGGTGCTCACTGTCTGGCACACCAAATGACCTGTGCACTGCAGTCACACAACCAAGTTTAGCAGACCCCAAAGTACAAACTAAAGTGCTGTAAGGGTAACTCTACAAATTGATGCATATTACACGATTATATATAAATTTGTTACTGAGTAATAAAGTTTTAAAAGTGTTACATTCCTTTTTATTGCTCTGTACATTAAATATACATAAAATTTAAAAATTGAACACATGAATAGAAAGGATACACGTCAACTTCCATTTAGTGCTTGCTTCTGCAGAAGAAAGGAGAGGAATAGGATGGCAACAAGAGTGGGTTTCAACTGAAGCTGTAAAGTATCTTTAAGAAAAAAGTGAGGTCGATGTGGGAAAATGTTAATGTATTTTAGATCTGGGTACACAGGTGAGTGTTATTTTCTTCACTTTTCGATATGTTTGACATAGTTGATAATTTTTTTATTATTTTTTTTTTTTGCTGGGAAAGATTCACCCCGAGCTAACATCTGTCGCCAATCTTTCTCTTTTTTTCCTCCTCAAAACCCCAGTACACAGTCGTATATTCTAGCTGTAAGTCCTTCTAGTTCTTCTGTGTGAGCATGGCTACTGACAGACCAGTGGAATGATTCCGCACCCGGGAACCAAACCTGGGCCACTGAAGCAGAGCGCGCCAAACTTTAACCAGCAGGCCATCAGGGCTGGCTTGCTAATTTTTTTAAATGAGTAATAAAATAAAATACATTAGCTTCTGTGGGGAAATGTAAAAATCAAAAAGAAAGACCTGTAATATTAATTCTTTGAGTCCACAAGCAAAGAACTTACATTACAGAGGCACACTTTAACCACAGCCTCCCACACATTCTGTCACAATCAAGTGGGAGGAGACAGGACAAGGAAAAGCTGCCTGTGAGAACAAAATCAGGGCTGGGAGAGCAACAGGACCTCACCTGACCTCTACTCCATCCTGAAAACCTCCAGGCCCGCCAAGGGGACCAGGGAGGAGGTGGTGAGGGGAAGGGATGAAGACCTGGGTTAAGAGGGAAGAGACGGGTATCAAGAAGCAGTGGTATCTGCAACACTAAGATGTAAATTTAAAGAGAAAAAAAGGAGGAGAGGGAAATTAGAAGTTGAGCAACTAAGAAGGACAGAAGAGAATCAGTCAACCCAGGATGGTAGTTTAGATATAAATGTCATCACGACAAATGGATGGTAGTCAGGGCCCAACAAGTACATATCTTTTTCTATTTTTAACCATCTTTTATTTTAGTAAATGATGCCATTTGGGGCTCTAGGGATAAAAAGCAGTTATCTCGGCCCTCAGTTTACAATCCCGCTGTGGAGACAAACAACATATGAAACATACACAACAGTAATAGCTAACATTTATTGAAGGCCTTCCTTGTGCCAGGCAGCAAAGCACTTTACGTATTAACTCATTAATCTTCACAACAACCTTAGGATGTACGGACTATTAATGTTCCTACTATTTTACAGACGAGGAAACCCAGATACAGAGAGGTTAAGAACTTTACCCAAGAACAAACAGGCAGTAAAGGCAGAGAGAGGATTTGAACTCAGGTAGGCTGGCTGTGGGACCCAAGCTTTTAACCATGACACTAAAAAAAAAGCTTCCAGTAAAAATACCACAAAGCACCCTGAACCTAGGTTTGAACTGTGACTCTAGCATATACATGTGACTCTAGCACATATGTGCAGAATCTGCACATATCCTTCAACTTTTCTCAAACTGCTTATCTCAGCGTGTGAAAAGTCTCAGGTGATATAATAAATCAAGCAGCAATTACATCTACTATACTTATGATTATAAACAGGCCTAAAAAACATGACAAGCATTGGCCTCAGGTCATCTGTCCCTCCAGGCCTCTTAATCTTTACATGTAAGGCCATTTGACTCATGACAGGCTCAACCGCTGTCCCAAGATTAATCTTGTCCTTCACTGGAAGGGCTTTAAGAAGTTTGGGATAATTCAGCATCAAGTTCTAACAATTGGCTTTAATCTCTGTTCTGAAACTAGGACTCTACCTTACCCCTGGCTTTAACTTCTGCCTTGTTCTCCCATACCTTTCCTAGTCCTAAAAACTTACTACGTGCCATACAACTGGCATACGTTATCGCAGTTAAAGCCCACGATAGTATGAGGTAGGTATTATTACACTACCTATTTCACAGATGAAGAAACTGGACAGAGAGAGGTTAAGATGCCCAAGGTCATTTAATAATTTTTGAATTAGAAGACAAACTCAGGTGAGCTGGCTGCAAGGCCATTATTTTTCCTCTATAACAAGCTGTGTTCCCAAGATTCCATGGAGACTCACGGCTGCTGGGGGAGAATGAAGAGATGGAAGGGGTATGGCTCATCTCACTTTCACAGATATCTCTAACACACTGATTGCCACATACTCTTAGGATGCCATGGAATTCTTTTTTGCCTGCCTGCTTGGCTGGCCTTCCTTCTCTTATAACTTAGAGATGAATCTTAACTCAGTCACCCACAACCCAGGGTAGACCTCCTTTCTAGTAGCCTCCTCTTCCCAGTCTGCCCCAGTATGTTTCCATTAACCTTCCTCTCCCAGGTCTGCTGTAAAATAACAGGAAATAGTTATAAAACTCACTGGAGAATGGCTACCACTATGTGTAAGTAATATTATCAACTCTTCCATAGCATGAAAGTGGAGATTAATATGGCTCACGTCATCTAAAATAGTGGATAAGATCTTCCAGGTCATTTGTCGTGAGAACTTTAGGAACATACTTAAACTTTAAAATTCATTATTCATAACTAGGTAGTGGAGTATTCTAGAATAATATGCAATATTTTAAGCTAAGTGAAGTCATACTAAAAAGATCTAAGCTGAAAAGCTACAAAGCTTTCTAAATTTTCTCCCTTGCTCTGTTTTATGAACTCTACACACGATGTTATTTCTAAGAGCTGACCATATAACAGGTATGTGATAATATAGTCATGTCTGAAGGCAAAGTATTCTTCTTAATGTAATATTAAAATCAGTATTTTGATTTTCTCTTGCCCATATATTCACATAGCTTATAATGACATCACATAGACCTGTTGGTGGGGAGGGCTACAACAGTCCCAATTATTTTAATTATGAGAAAAATGTGACGGAGTTATAACGTGAAATACCAACAGTAACCTTCAGTCTGAGGTGAAACCTCTTTGTGTGTCACTAGCAAAGTAAATTATCTACCACTGCCTTGCAGTATTAAGAGTACTCAGTTCTCATGCTTTTAAGCCAGATAAACACCATGGATGTGCTGCTGTTGTATTTCTCAAAGTACGGTCCACAGAGCACCTGCAGAACAATGTCTGAAGGCACTGTTTATAAAATGCAGACTCCTGGGCCCCGAGCAACCTAAGGAATCAAAATTTCTCTAAGATCAAGAAATTTGAATGTTTGGACAAGCTCCTCCAGGTATTGATTTAAGAATCAATAATATAAATTCATTTAATTTGTTCTTACTATTTAAAGGAGAGATTGGTTAAAACAAAAACAAAACAACCCCTCTCTATTTTGCTGATATTTAAAATTGCCCATATGTAGAGTGTTTCTTAGTATGTGTCTGAAAAATACTGATCGTAACACCATCCTCAAACACAACACCTCAAAGCAAATTTTCACTTTTTAGAAAGAGCTTTAGGATAGTGAAGGAGTTCTTAGCCAAGGGTTAAGGATAAACTAACTAGTCTTCACTCACTTTAGCAGTCCACACAGTTTATTCAGCAATACAACAGAAGAGAACTTCATATCATGATAGACATAAGGCAGATACAGGGTAGATCTCTGGGCTCCATTCTTTATACAGACTAACAAATAACTTTAGGTTTCACAACATGTGGCGGGCATACTTTGTTGCATACCAACAGCCATTCATTTCTCACATCTTCCTTCCAAAAACAGCCCTAATTTTATTAGGAGAGACAATGTGCCCTACCCGCCAATGCCAACCCCATTCCCCTTGGCCAGGCTTCCTTGTGAACCAGTATCTTCTAGCGATATGTAAGAAGAAACCCGTAAGGGACTTTAGAGAAAGATATTCTTCCCAAATAAAAGACAGAGACTTGAAAGGAGAAAGCTTTTTGTTCCCTACTTCAGCCTTTGATTGGGATTGAAATGTCTGGAGCAGCAACAAGCCACATTGTACTCATTGAGGAAACAGCTATGAGGACAGAAGCCAACATGATAAGGATCCCAGCGGGGAAGGAAAGAAGGAATCTGAGACCTTGAGAACATTGGGTTGCTACACAAGCACTGGATTATCTAGCATCTTAAGTGGAATTTTAACATTGTTCAGTGGCCTCTGGGATGTTTTCAATAGCTTTTTCTAAGTTCCTTAACCTGAACTCTGGCTCCATGATTCTCACAAACAAGTGAAGACCAGAATGTGGCTGATGTCCGGCAAGACCTTCTTAGTTCTAAGATGCTTCCCCTACACTGTTCATAACATATATGGAGTTGAGCTTGATAACTCCTTTTGTCACCTATTTCACAGTACAGGTACTTTCCCATTTCCAGGGAAGAACATTCTAAGTTCAGTCACCACAAAGACAGTACAGTCTTTGTTTATGTAGAGCCAAGTAAGTGCATTCAGTGGCATTTCCGAATGTTTCTGTGTAATCTATGTAGATATTGCCTGATAGAATGTGACGACTCTGACAGTGACCAGTTATTGATAATGTTGAAGCCACACTGAGGATGGGCCAAACAGAGCCAATAATGAATAAATGGTTATATATGAATAAATTATATTTATATATATATATCATCACTGATTAATGTATAAGAGGTGGAAGTTAGAACAATGTAGTTTCCTCTTATAATGTCTAGTTGTTTTACTGGAATAATCTAAAATCCAGCTACAATGAGGATCCTTTCCCACAAAAATTAACACTAGAAATACCATTACGGTGCACACGGTATGGGGCCTCTCCTTCAGGTCAACTTTGTCATATGTCAACAATTAGGCTTTGGAGCTTTTTAGGAGGAGTAAACTAATTCCAAAATATAGGAAGCATGGATTAGTCTGGATCTACACGAACAGTCTGGCTGCAACACTGATTAAAATCATGCTGAACAATATATGTGTAGACCATGTAGGCAGATCCAACCGTTTAAGCAGTTCCCCAAAGTAGCGACAGTCTGGATCAGATTTAGAAAGGAGTCACTTTTCTATCTTCCTTAGGCTACTATTACGAAATCCTCTAAAGTCTCCATGATTTTGACCATTTAAGAAGTTACTTGTTTTGGCCAAGTTTTTTGTTTAAGGTTTTGTCTGTTCTGGTCAAGATTAACTGTAATGCAGGGTTAAAGCCAGCTACTCTAGAGTCATGTATCCTTTTTCTAACCAGTGGAGGACCCAGAAGAAATGGGTGGCAAGCTTTTTCAAAGGTCCACCTGGTAAGATTTTGGGGAGCCCACTCGAGTGGGAAAGACCGAGGCAGAACAAGGCTTCTAGTAGCAAGATTATCAGGATAACACTCAGGGCAGTAATCAGCTCTGTTAATACGGTCTAAGAATACTTGGTAACATTCATTTTCAACAAGCTCAGTTTGGTACAACCAATGGCCTAGTTCTAAACTAGGGAACCACAGTTGCCCACAGTCAGGGCAATGTGAATTATCTGAGAACATCTGGGCCTAGAGAGACAACACAGAAAGCAATGTAACAGTTAAGAGGCAACAATGACAAAGAGAGACACCCAAATAAGCAGTCCTATTACAGGTTTGGTTTAGCAATTTCTCAGTCCAACCAACATTACTTGGAGAGGGTTAAATTTGGCTTGCACCTCCGTGCAATTCTTCAAGATTTCGTTGTCTATTTTTCACTCAATCGCAACTCAGTCTCTGAACTCAGGGACCGATCCAGTCTATAATGTTATCAGTCACTTACTAGCAGCACAGATCTCAGAATAGCTCCTTCAAATCCCAGCTTCATAAGAAAAGATAGGGCTCTAGTCTAAATTAGTTATTTTTTCTTGTGTGTTATCAGTTGGTGGTGTGATGCAGAGACACTTGGCTTACTTTGCTTTGCCAGTAAGTTATTATGTCTGCTTGCTGAAACAGAGGAGCTGACAGGTCCAATGGGTCTTTTGTGGGCGCTGGCACTCTTGCCGTTGTAATACACGTACCCAAGTCTTAAGGCCTTGGCACTTTACAGCGATGTAGGGGGGTCAGGAAAACCTGGTAGAATCTTCTTGAGCGTGGATCCAATGAAGTCTTTCGTAGGAGGACCTTAATCAGGACCCAGTCACAGAGAAGTAGCTGATGCTGACTTGGTTGGAGGGTCTGGGAATGCTTCACATACCTGTAAATGATAAAACTTCAGACGACTCATATGGGCTTTGAGTTGCTCACAATATTATTAGAAACATGCATTTGGAAATCATTTGGGTCAGTCAAAATGGATGAGAATTGTCTCATGGGTTTCCCCATGACAATTTCATATGGGTTAAAACCAATTATCCATTGGGAATTATTCTTATGCTTATTTAGGCACTAGGAAGGGTTTTGGTTCATTTAAGATTTGTACTAGCTTAATTCTTTTTAGGACTATATTTCTTTTTTCTACTCCTTTTGCACTTTGGGAATAATAAGGTCTGTATAATTATGTTTAACCTGGTAAAACTTAGAGATTTTTTGTATATCTTTTCTGTGAAATGGATGCCATATATGCTATTCCCATAATGTGTGGGATAACATTAACAATGGTGACAACCTTTTCATAATAGACTTCAATACATCCAGAAAAAAGCTTACAGAATTACTAGATAATATTCTTAATAGCTAACCATAGGAAGTTGGACAAAATCCTTTTGAAGGCTGAAAAAGAAACCAAGAGGGGTATGTCTCATTGTCCATATCTATCTTTATAGGTTTACTCACATTGTAAGTTTAAGAAGGCAAGTACAGCACAGTCCTGAGCAATTCTTGGAAAATACACAGTAAATCAGTGAGAATTTGCAGATGTTTATTGTCACCTTTTTACTCCTTCATGATACTGACTCTAACAAGTAAACAAGGTGGGGTAGTAGGATGTATGGACTAACTACGCAACCACTCAGGGAGCGCCACAGATCATCAGAGTACAATGTATACCCTGCCTTTCTCCAGTGTTCTTTTCATGAATTCTGAGGCTTCATCCTGTGAGACCGCAAAGGGACACGGGGAAGGTGTGAGTGTTAAAACTGTATAAAGATTTGGCCTGAAAAGCAGAGGGAGCCTTAGCTGTGGTAAGCCAAAGCATTTTCCTTAGAGACTATCAATAGTAGTTGTGATTCTCAGATTTTAAAATGGCAAGTTTAAAGGGCAACTGAAGAAGAGCCTCTGACGGTGCTGCAACATGGGGCCTATATTTTGATGGGAGCCCCAGACGAGGTGAGAGAGAGTTGGTGTAGATATACTGATGTGTTTTTTGAGGTTAGGTAACAACGCATGGGTGAGGGCTATCAATTCAGCTCCTCTAGCAGAGGGAAGAGAAGGTAGGGTTCTTGACTGAACGACCCGTGTGGTGACAACACAGGGCATAACAGATTTCTTTGAGGGTCTATTGACAAGATCCACCAGAGTAAAAGTTTCAGTTGCTGAGTTGGGAAATCTTGAGTATCTAGTACATGGGACAGACAAATGATGAATAAAACCCACATGCTCATGGGGTTTAGCACAAAAGTTTGTAGTAAAGTTATATGACTAAGTCTGATATTGAAAAGATACAGAATTTTGGATTTTTACAGTGAAAAAGGGAAATGCAATTAAAACCACAGCAAGATATTATTTCACATCCACCAGACTGGCAAAAATTAACAAGTTTGACAACGGGGCTCTACATGCTCTAGACAAAACCAACCCTCCCCCAGGACTCCACATCTCATTGAACAGGGTTAAGAGGAAGCCCTAAAGCTCCAAATGCTCAGAATAAATCCGCCCTTCCCCTAACCTCCATTTCTCCAACTTCAAGAGTCAAGCAAACACTACAGCTCCAAGTACTCCTGAATCAACAGAACCCTAGTGTTCCATATGTTCCAGACAAGACCACCCCTCCCCTGGTCCTCTCCAAACTTCGGGCAAGAGTCAAAAGAGGGCCCCAAAGCACTAAGTGTGCAGAATAAGATCACCTATTTCCAGCCTCCTCACTCATTCCTTAGCCTTATCAATACTGGATGAGCAAAGAGGGCCTCCCGAAAATGCTCCTGGCCAGATTCTCAAACTTCACTCCCCCACACTCACAGCTTCACTGCCATTATCTGCTTGAGAGCATCACAACCAACCAGTCTCATCATACCTATATCCCTGTTTATGTCGATCACCACACGAAGCCCAGAGCTTCCTGCTTATACCTCATCCCCTTAGTCTCTAATCCTTACACTACTATAAGAGTAAGAGGATGACATCCCCTCCTCTTGCTTTACTGACTTTTTCCCATTACACATATACCATTTTGATATATTAAGTATTTTAGCTATTTATCTCTACTAAAATATAAACTCCTCGAGAGTAGTCCTTTTTGTCTTTTTATTTACTGCCGGTACGTGCCCAATAAACACTTCTTGAATGAATAACCAGCACGAAAAAAGAGTAACTTGAATCCTTATACCCTAACGACAAGAGCATGAATTACTATGACCATTTTGGAATTAATTTGGCATTATCTAGTAAAGCTGAAGGTGTGCATCTCCTGTAACTTAGTAATTCCACTCTTAGCTATATACCCTAGAGAAATTTGCACATGTGCATTTAAAAATAAAAAAAAAAATATTCATGCTAGTTCTTTGTGTAATAGCAAAATAACAGCCAAACTGTCCGTGAACAGGAGAATGGATAAATAAATTGAGGTATTGCCATATGATGGAATACTGTACATACAGACATAGATGAAACTCAAGAATATGGAGCTAAAAAATAAAAAGCAAGTAGCAGAATACACAAGCACACACAATTATATAGTTTGCATTTACATAAAGTTTCAATATATTGTTTAGGAATAAATATGCAATAAAGCTAAAAAGAAAAGGATAAGCACAAGGATTATTATTGCCTTTGATGAGAGAGGGAAGGGGATGGGATGCGCAGGTATACAGAGCATTTACAGATAATCGGAAATGTTTTTTCTTTAACTAGGTGAAGGTACAGGATTGTTCACTGTATCATAAATCCTGATAGCTTACATAGTTGCGATTCAATATTTTATAATTAAAAAAAAAGAATAGAGAGGAAATGCAATGGACTAGAAAAAGAGACTAATAGGAAAACCAAACTTTCACACTGTGGACAAAAAGAGCAGAAGCAGTTACTCCGCTCAGAGGCAAAGCAGGTGACTGACACACCGAGGAAAAGAGAAGCCTTACAGAAGGATATAGATCTTCGTCTTTCTCAATTGTTAGCAACTATCTCATCCCAGAAATAAGGTAAAGAGGCCTACCTAATGCTGGTATGAAAAAGAAAGTTTATCTTGGCATATTCCACAAAGGCAGGCATCTGTGGGCAAGGATGCTGTTATTTCATATGGTGCCTTTGTGCAAATTAGAAAAAGGCACCCTCCTGCCAGGCAAGATACAACCCAGAGAAATTCACACGGCCAGGTATTTAAGAGTACCTAACCCTCTGAGATAAAAATACTAAATAACAACAGCTAACACTTATTGAGTGCCACTATCTGTTCTAAACACTTGCCATGTATTAACTCATGCAGTCCTTACAAAACTCCATTTTATGGTTAGGGAAACAAGAGAGGCTGAGCAACTTGCCCAAGGTCACACAGGTCGTTGTAGAAAAATCAGTATCTGAATCCAGACTGGTTCCAGAGCCTGTAGCCTTTGCCACTGTTAAGATATTGCCTTTCTGGAGCAGTGACAGTTAAACTTTAGAAAGCCCTTTCATAAGCTGTTTGCAAAGCTACAGAATACTCTTCAATTGTGCATATATATTGAGGTGTGGGTGGGAGAAATCATCTCTCATAATTTTCCACTTGCATACAAAAAGATCTAAGACAGGTTTCAGAGAGTCCTGAATCCTCTGAAATTATATATAAAAATTTTTAAGTATATATGTGCATTTTTTTCCGGAAAGAGAGTACATACTTTTAGACTCGCAAAAGAATTTTAAATAGTCCAGAACCAGTAGGCATTCGTGGTTCCTAATCGTTATGCTATCTCAGGCAACTTCCATTCCCAGCAGATGCCCCTCCCCAGATCTCATTTTGGAAGGATGTCCAACAACTAGCATTCCTGTAATAATATCACTCTCTCGTTTTTATTAATTAGACATGTAGACCTGCCAATCAGAACTTCTAATAAAACAAGAAAAAACTAGTGCTACTAACTTTGGTTTAGAAATTTTCAATGTTTTAAATTACAGATAATATGCAAAGTGCCCACATCATAAAGAAAGATTTAGATATTCTGGATTTACTTCCTTCCTCAACTCCATTAGCTTAAGTCAAAAGAAGTTAATTTAAGGCAAATACATGATTGTTATCAGGCTTGAAGAAATGCTGAGACTACCTTGAGAACCACCCCTACTTTACTGATTATTAAACATAACTGTTTAAGTTATTGGGGAAACTACCATGCACCAGGCCCTATGCCAAATCCTAAGGACACAGAGAGAAAAATCTTACAGGACTTCTAGATGTGCAGGGAATCCAGAGTGGAGTCAATGCTTTGGGTAAAGGCTAAAGGCTTTTGGGTGGATATGAAAAGATGGTCTGTAGAAAGCACAAGAAATTCAGGAAGGCCCACAGAAGCAGCTGGAACGCCTTTATTTTCAAACCTACTAACCAAGAACTGTGGACCAAAATTGAAGCTTAAAGAGCTTCCCTACTGCACAAATGTTTACAAAAGAAAAAGACAAATCAGGTTTTTGTGTGTGAGAACTAAAATAAATTTAAGATTCTTCCTAAAACTTTATTACAAAAAAATTTCGAAAATAGCACTTTAACACCAAAATAGAAAATGCAGTTCTTTTTAATCCACTGAAATTTACATCTACTAACGATGGCAGCTTACTACATACTAAATAATCATCTTTTCTAAATATTCTGATTCTATTTCATTCTTTGCTATTTCCTGAATGGATGTTAGTAAGCAAGCTCAAATCTGCCTTTGATAGACAAAAATTCCCTTTTTCTTTTTAGTGGTAGGATAATAGAAGTTTCAGGCTGAATCAGGATTGGGGTGACTTCTCCAGGCAAACATGTCCCTTAGACTTCGGCCTCAGCCAACTCCTCATGTGATAGGTAATATCAAAAGATAGGCACATAGAAAAAATATAAATGCTTTAAAACTTCTTGAGTTCCCATTTTAAATATTTTCTTCCATAGAGTATTATATTATAAGGCTATTTAATCAAAACTGCCTATTTTTTTGTATGACAGTTTCTTTGATAAGTTTCATATACGAAGCAAAATCTTAGTAGCTTCATATTTCATAACTAGCTTGGAATTTAGATGATGGGAGATTAAGGAATATGAAAAAAAGGAATAGCTCGTCTTTTTAAACTCATATAATCTAAAATAATTCTTTGTTAAAATTATAAAAACAATGCTCCTGGAAAACGTCTTCATCCTGTTTTCTGAGGAACTACTTTTAATTTGGGAAAGTCTTGAGATCACTGGGAGAAGGCATACGGATGACAATCTTTAGCATTGTTTAACACACACAACGTTGTTCCTTCCTACGAAGAAGAGATAAGCCGAAAGAAAAATATGATCCTGAGTTAGAAAACAGCTGCAGAATGTTCTCTTAGGCTAGGAACCGACAAACAACACAGGTGTGTGTGTGCATTGCTAGCATACCAGAGGGGAACAACTGGTTGAGCAATTTACTGGTATATTTCAATCTACCTTGCCCTAATGAACTACAAGTCCATGGTTCAAATTCTATCTACAGTTTCAACATAAAATACCAGCAGCCAAAGCTTTTAAGGTTAATATGCAGCTTTCAATAGTGAGACCTAGGGCCAAGCTTAGGTATTTCTATACTTGTACCAGATATTCCTGTCTGTTTAAAACTAAGTTTCTAAGTCTTACCCACTCCTCTGCACCATATCCATTGTCATAACGTCAGTACTATTATTTCTGCAATTTCCCACTCATTTCCCAGTATGTTCATTAACTGTACTTACTCCATATTTTTCAAAAGGAGTTTGAAGAAGTACCAAACTAGGAACAAAAAGGACTCCAATTACTTTCTCAGGGAACTGTTTCTTACATAAAGACTCAATGCCTGGAGCAGTTCAGATACTATATACATTTTCTGAGTACGGAAAATCTTCCTTTTCTTCTTCCCCTTCTTACTCCCTCCCAATTCCCTTGACTTGTATCTCAGGCTTGGGCTGACCATGTAGAGGTAAAATGCAGTGCACAAAGGATCAAAGAGTTTGCTAAGATTTCTGACAGTGGGTAGCATAACTGATTCCCAGTTTTAGCTCAACTCCCCTAATCATCTTTAGTATTTACATCAAGCCAACACATTTTTTTAAACTTCTTATTTTGAACTAATTTCAAACTTACAGAAAAGTTGCAAAAATAGTGCAGAGTTCCTTTACATCCTTTATCCAGTTTCTCCTAAAGTCAACATTTCATAAAATTAAAGTACAATATAAAAGCCAAGAAATTAACACTGGTTCAAGTCAATTAACTAAACTACAGACTGCTTAAATTTCACCAGTTTTCTCCACTAATGTCGTTTTTCTGTTCCAGGGTCCAATCTGGAGTCCCATACTGCATTTAGTTGCTAATTCTCCTGAGTCTTCTATATGTGACAGTTTCTCAGTATTTACTTGTCTTTTGTGACCTTTCCTGGTCTTTGGGACCTTGACACTTTTGAAAAGTACTGGTCAGTTATTTTGCTGAATAGCCCTCAATTTGGGTTCATATAATGTTTTCTCATGATTAGAAAGATGTTATGCATTTTTGGCAAGAGTAACATCAGAGAAGTGATGTTGCATTGTTCCAACTGCATCGCATCACTGGGTTCGTGATGTCCATATGCACTGTTACTAGTGATGTTAACCTCAATCAGTTGGTTGACATGGTGTCTCCACTGTCAAGCTACCATTTTTCCTTTGTAGCTAATAATTATCTTGGGGGAATTACTTTGAGGCTATGCAAATATCCTGATTTTCCTCAAACTTTCCACCCACTAGCATCACAGGTGAATTTTGTCTGCAATAATTACTGCAGTGCTCTTTGCCTAATGGTGATTTTCTATTTCCTGCTTTCCATGTTTATTAATTGGAATTCTTCTGTAAGAAAGGGTGTCCATTCTCCTGTATCTATTCAACTATGTCACTATGGACTCATGGATACTTACTTGATTCTATGGGTTAAAATTCAATACTATCATTATTCATTTTGTTGCTCAAGTCATTCCAGCTTCGGCCATTAGGAGCTCCCTCAAGTTGGCTCCTGTGTCCTTTCAACAAGCCCCGAAAACTTTTTTTTTTTTTTGAGGAAGATTAGCCCTGAGCTAACATCTGCCGCCAATCCTCCTCTTTTTGCTGAGGAAGAGTGGCCCTGAGCTAACACCTGTATCCATCTTCCTACACTTTATATGTGGGACGCCTGCCACAGCATGGCTCCCAAAAACTTTTTGAGCATTTCCTTAATTTCAAGGATCAGAAGTTCCAGGCTCATCTTGTATTTTCCCTGCCCCAGCTCTGGAATCAACTACTTCACCAAAAAATCTTAGTTCCTTTTATTGAGAACCGTGTTTAAAAACCAAGAGCTGGGTGCTCATTGCTACTGGAGTTTCACTGTCAGGCCAACAATTTGGACAACCACCAATATTTGTTTCCTTACCAAACTCATTAGCTGGAAATCATTAGCATCACCTGGGAGCTTGCTAGGAACGCAAATTCTTGGGCCTCATCCCAGACCTACTGGACCAGAATCTTTGATGATCTTCTGAAGGAGTCTGTATTTTAACAGGTTCACCAGATGATTCTGATGCTTACTATAAAGTTTAAGAAACACTGCTTTAAAGAAGAAAAGTTAGTTTTTCTTCACTATAAACCCTATGTTTACTTTACTATGTTTCTCTAATAAAAAAGGGGAAAATTTAGTCTTAATCACTTGTCTTGTACATAAATCATATTTTTACTAACACAGCTAATAAAACTATAGGTGAATGCCTCATCTGTTAAGGCGCTAACACTCCTATCTTTGTTATCTTTCTATAAAAATTTTTTAAAATGTGGTGGTCCCAGCAGTTATAAAGTACAAATACTATTACTGTTATACAAAGAAGTTCTAAATCAGCCTCCAGGATCAACTCCTGCCTGTTTATATGACCTACCATCCATATAGTGAATCTACAAATATAAAACCCTTGCAGCACTGTCCTCTAACTCAGACTACCCAGGCCAGAAGGACTACTCCAGCATCGGATTGGTGAACTCTTCTCTATGCTGTGGTTTTCTTAACCACAAAATGCAATAACACTCCCCAGATGAAAGATGCATTGTGAGGGTTAAAAGACACTGTGCAGCACTTACTACTACAGGGCCACAAAAGAAGTCCTCAAAAGCTGTTAATTTTTATTATTGAACTATTAAATAAAAGTGCAACTACAGGTTTTATTTTTTAGAATGGGGAAAGCAAGTGGAAACTGTGCTAAAAAACAGTTCTGCTGTTTCTTCACTAGTAGATCAGAATAAAGGCAGAACCAGAAAGCTCTATTTGTGTAATTTAAGCAAAATCCTCAGAAGTTAACAAATCAATGTTTTAATTTGACTTTTTTCAAAAATGTTACTACATTTACATTATGTACACCTATGGTCAAGGGCTAATGGAGAGTACACAAAAATCAAAACAATTTGCTCTGTTGAGGTAGTGGAATTATAGGTGAATTTTCTTCCTTTCTATTTTGATTATCAAATTCGTGTGCCAACTCCTTTAATATTAGTTAAGAAAGTAGCCCAGTTAGTAATAAGTTTCCATTTATTGAGTCCTTAAACTATTTCATTAATATTTCAAATAACCTTATGGATTTTACAGATGAGGAAACAGGCTCAGAGCAATAAAGCAACCTGCCAAGTCACACATGACAGAACTGGAATTCAATCTCAGCTCTGACTCCAAAGTTTATGCTCACAACCAGTGTTGAGGACATCCTTCATTACGCACAAATGCCTGATCTGCTGTGTAAAATTTATGATCAAGTATAATCACTATATTGAATTATCTCATGTGCGACACATTAGTAGTCATAAGATATGGAATACAGCTTAAATGACTTCTTGGGCACAAACAAATTATATACAAGACACAATATAGTACTAAAATACCTAATAATCCTCAAATAATTAGCTATATTCTTAAGTCACTTTATTTGTAAATTACAGAAGCTCTCAGGCTAGTATCACCACCTCTACAGAAAGAAAACAAGTGAAATAGAGCTTAAATGAGTCACTCATGGTTACGTGATAAACCAGCATCGAAACTGATAATCAACTTGCCGACTCTGCATTCAGCAAAATAAACATTACTGAGAGGCTCCCACTTTAAAGTTTCATAGCAAATGTCAGTTTTTCAAGCTGTTCTAATCCACACAAAGGCTTCCAAGAATATTTTTTTAGTTCCTCTACCATGAAGTTCCTTTCTTCATTAAATGATTTCCCACTGGCTGTTTATATACTAATTATGTGCTTGAAAAATAAAGCTGATAAATATGGATAGCTGCCACGGCTCTAATTCTTAAAAAATAGAGACAAGAAAAGGATCTCTCATATAGATCCAAAATAAAATGTCTTAAAGCCTAAAAACAGGTAAAACTGAAACAAAAACAGTATGTTGAATCAGATTAAGATAACATTTCTGTATCTGCGTATAAAGTCTAACAATTAAGCACTACTGATAGCACTGTACACTTCAGTCAAAGAAGGAAAAAGAGAAACTTTCTCACTGGGTACGAAACACAATTGGGATTACATATATAATATGTAAGCAAAATGGTAATTGTAGGATCTTACTAAAACTTCAAACTTTGCCCTTCTTAGCACTATTTGGGTTAAAAAAAGGGGGGGGGTTACTATCTTATAAGGATTAAGATGACGAATTTGGGATCCTGTTTGGCACAGAGGTAAAGGGAAGTAATCACCACCTGCACTGGTAGTCTGAATTCCCATTTACATTTTGAGCCTGAGAGGAATTATGCTTCCCGTCTCAAAGTCCAAATCAAACATTTATTCCCACCTTATTGTTTAATGTTTATAAGAGCCTCTTTTTTTTCACTACAAAACAAAAATGTACCCCAATCTGCTCCATTTAGGGATCTTGCAGTAGGGAAGTGGGGGTGGGGAAGGATCGTTTCTCAAAGATCTTTCGAAATTAGCTATCAGATGAAATATTAAAACATGGAAAAGTTGTATATACATTTCGTTTACTTACAAATTCTAGGGAGGTTTTAAAGCGTCGACTGTCAGCGTCAGCGGAGCCCTTCGAGTGTTCTTTCTGCCCCAGGCTGCACCCCTCCGACGCGGCCAACAGAACAGTCCCCCTCCCTGTCCACGCGACGCCGACCTCCGGGGGGGGCACGGCCCGCGGAATGCCGGGACTGGTAGTCGCCCTGCCCCGCCTCCGCCCCAGTCGGCCCCACCTCTCGCCACGCCCCAGCAGGCGGCCAGCGCCCGGGCGAGCGCCCCGGTGAGCGCTCACGTCAGAGCCACACGTCCGCGTCCTCTGGGGCCAACTGACTGGAAGACAGGCATCCCTGCAAGACGAGCACCCCCGCCCTTATAATGACCTAAAATCCACAGGCTGGAAGAACCCACGGAACCAAACAGTGGAGGCTCTGCCCAATGATGACGGCAAGCACCAGTCGGACATCACCTGGAAGCCGGCCTCTACCATTACTAGGTGCATGTCCTCAAACGAGGTGCTGAATCTAAACCTCGTTTGCTCCTGTTAATTGGGGACAACGCTACATAGCTCAAGAGGTTGTTGTGAGTAAATGTGCTAAGGTACCCAACAGTGTCGGCTAAATGATACTAGTAAGTGAATAAAAAATAGCTATCATTTTGATCTATTAACTTCATAAATGTGAAAATTGAGAGATGGCAAGCAGCTTACCCAAGAACACATAATTGGTTAGGGGCAAGGTCAAGTCAGTCTAAAATTTCTGTTCCTGACCTACACCAATTCAAGACAACAGAGAAGAAATCTACTCACGTAAATCTCACTTCTCCTTTCTTCGTTTTTTTCCATAACACTTCTGACCAACAAACTATTTTACTTATCTTTATTTTTACCTGACTCCCATAGAATATAAACTTCAATAAAGCAGGGATTTTCGTCCTTTGGTCTATTCTTTCACTGTTGAATCCCCAGCACCTAGAACAGGGTCTGGCTAGCACATAGCAGAAGCTCAAATATTTATTGATTCTTCATGAAACAGTGATTTTTGGTGCCTTCACTTCTCAATCATCCTCTTTTGGGAGAAGTCGCAGGATCTGGGAACATTCTTAGATGCTGTTTAATAACTGACTGCAATTTCTAATGCAACAAAGAACAGATGGAAGAATATTTACTATATTCCGTTCACTTCGTTAAATTTTCTTAATTTCGATATAACGTTTTCAGCTAGACATTGTCATTTGTATTAACAGTCTTTAAAATATTTTTTCTGGGGCTGGCCCCATGGCTGAGCGGTTAAGTTTGCGCGCTCCGCTGCAGGCGGCCCAGTGTTTCGTTGGTTCCAATCCTGGGCGCGGACATGACACTGCTCATCAGGCCATGCTGAGGCAGCGTCCCACATGCCACAACTAGATGGACACACAACAAAGAATATACAACTATGTACCGGGGGGCTTTGGGGAGAAAAAGGAAAAAATAAAATCTTTAAAAAAAAAATAAATATTTTTTCTATCACTTGTGAGAACGGGGAATAAATGGAGCCAGCTACTATGTGTTTAATTTACTTCCTTATTTAATATTTTAAACTTTTCCTCACTAAAAATAACAATGTTGCCTCTTTCTACTAAGATATAACCCCAAAGTTATTTCCCTATCTGACCGGAAATGTGCATATTATGCACAATAAATGGATAGGCACTTTCTCGGTAAATAACTGGATTTCTGCTTACTCTAAACAAAAAACATGTTCAAAAATTACCTTATTTTAAAGTAAAATGTTTCATTTAAAATAGCTACTTTATGGGCTGGCCCCATGGCCGAGTGGTTAAGTTCACGCGCCTGGGCGCGGACATGGCACTGCTCATCAAACCACGCTGAGGCAGTGTCCCACATGCCACAACTAGAAGGAACGAAGAATATACAACTATGTACTGGGGGGCTTTGGGGAGAAAAAGGAAAAAAATAAAATCTTTAAAATAGCTACTTTATTTAGAAATTCAGTGTCAAGACAATGGATTTCCAGGCCTAGGCCTAACAGCCAGGTATATAAATTAATGCCAGTCATTTAATCTGAATTAGAATTTTTAGTGTATCTTTTTTCCCTAATACATGGAAAATTCCCTAAGGGTAAAGAATACAGTCATTAATTTAACTCATATATTCATTAAACATCTATGTTGGCACAGAATAGATGTTTAATAAATATATGAATTAATGTGTATGCTTTGTTATAATCATTTCTTCTGTCTTCTCCTTTGATTCATTAATTCCTCTACAGAGTTCAAATTCCCAAAGTAAGTTACATCCAGAGCTCTGCCACCTCTTAGTATTTGTGGCCCAGCAATTCCCTTATAACACTGGCTATGAGTCTACCGTCTCTGCAGTGTCACCTCTTTTGGGCCACCCTTGTAGTCTGGAAAACATCTGCAGCAGAATATCTGGTTTGACAAGAGTTTACCTCAGTGATGTGATGAAAGTTGGTACCTGTAAGGTTGCTAGCTGTAGGAGGCAGGTAGGGCAGAGCTAGGATTATGTATTCTTACCACCTAGACAAAAGAAGCAAAACCCAAAGCAAATATACATAGTAAAGTTACCAGGCCTCTGATTTTACTTTAAGATTCTCATGATTTGGCTCTTTGGAAAGCCATTCCTAAGCCTTTACAAGCGTTTTTAATTACAAAACAATACATATACTCATTATTCAACAATACGTAGGACCTCTCATCTTCTCTGATTGTTCCATAATAGGTAGAACCTCTTGTCCTTTTCTCTTTTTTAGTACGTCCCCCAAACCCAAGTTTTACAAGTGTGCATCCAAGTTTCCATAGTCACCTGTCCCAGTAAATGTTTTAAAGAGGCTCTTAATATATGCATTAATGTTCATAATATGAACTTTGTGTATTAATACTATAAAGTTTTATATCCTCTAGTAACTACATCTATTACAGAATTTTTACTATCATATGTTAATAATGAATAATATAACAGGCACCTTATGGAGAAAGTATTACTTACAACGTAAGTATATAACAGCCAGGTATTACCAAGTATCAATATACTCTTCAACATTTTGTCAGAAAAGAGTTAAGTCCCCCAAATTTTCCAAATATACTACCTAACCCAGGCTGACAAGGAAGAATATAGTTTGATTTGCCCTTAAAAGATTTTTTTAAAAAAAGGTAGCATCTCCCTTGCTACTGTTCCTCCAGATTCTTTGGCTATATTGTATACAATAAACAAAGCTAAACTCAACTCCTAACAGGCTAAACCTAGGTGACTCTAAAGCATGTAATTTCTTGTGCCTGGGGCCAAACTTACCGAACTATTAGTGAAAGCACAGTACACCTTAAGATTTCATTAAATTGAAATTTGTGCCCAGTTTGAGCAAGAGTTGCTCAAAAACATTCGAGGGAGTTTAAAATACTTGAAAGAAAAATACCTTCAAACTTTTCAGAATCACTTATTGTAACTGGTATCTAAGTTACAGGTTTTTAAATCTAGTCGCTAAAATCAATTATAGAAAATACGTGTGTATATTTGAAAATAACATTAATCTTTCTTTCAATAACTACTCAGACCTTAACTAACTTTTCCTCAGTACCTCTAAATTTGGTTAGCTATTTGCAGATTATTCACATGTAAAATGTGGTATACGGAGGGGAAACAAGCGCGTTTTATCACCTTTTCTTATTTGGTAAACACAGGAAACCCTAAATCAAATGCAATACATCAAGTCATGCCCAAAATCAAAGTAAAAATAAAGGATCGCAAGTTAAAAAGACAGCGCTGTCATTAACCAAAGTATTTGTTCGTTTCTCACTTTCCAGAACACAGCGCTACCAAAGTTTGCGAACAGTGCTGCGGGCAGAGTTTGCGTACGAAGGCCGGGAATAAGACTATATGCTCTGTGTACATCTTGCAAACGGAAACCCACCCGAGGACGCCTGCAGATCGAACTTTGTACACCCTCAACAGGTGACTTAAATTTAAAACGGCGTAACTGCCTTCACAAGGAGCTTGAAAATAAAATTTTCTCCAAGGTGACACCTACAAAAGTTTCTCTCTTATGCTCACTCCTGCTAGGGACACTTGGAAAGGCACGGCTAAGGTAACAGTCGATCAAAAGGGTTCCAGGAAAACTGCGCAACAGTCAGGGGCGAGGACTGAAACTGCTTCTCCGCCCCGGTCCCTCCCGGCCTTTCCCAGACGCTGGGCACTGGGGGCGGGGGGGCAGACGGGCGTCTGCCGTTTACGGACAGCAGTTGGCACGAGCAGCTGGGCTTAGGAGAGGCAATCTGCCCCGCCAGTTGTCCCTCCGTCGTCTCCTCCCCCTCAGCCCCAAAGCCAAGGACAGCGACGTCCTCCTCCCTCTTCTCCTCCTCTTTGGTGCCTTCAGCCAGGAGGCGGGAGTGACCCACAGCAGCTGACCCAGCACAGGCACTGCCTCTCGGACACCATGGGCCCAGAGGCAGGTTTGCGGCACAGCAGCGACGACGCAGGCGGCGGCCCCGGCGACTCTCAACTGCCTCCCTGACCGCCGCGACCACCGCCCCGCAGCCCCGAAAAGCCATTGCCATCAACGGCAGGAGAATCTAGGGACCCCAAAGCATCTTCGCGATCGACTCAAGCTGCGTCAACAACTATGGCGGGCGAAGGGCGGCAGGCGGAGCCGGTGAGGGAAGAATGGGGATTGTCCGTCACGCCCAGGGCCCCCCTGCGGGAAGGAAGACGGCGGCTCGCCCCTCAAAATGGCGGCGGCAGTGACGCGCCTGCGTACGGAACTCCGCCGGCGCGCCACGGCCGGCGGGAAGTGAGGTTCTCAGAAGCGCCGCCAGAAGTGTACGGCGACTTCGAGCCCCGGGTGGCCAAAGAAAAGTCCCCGGTGGGAAGACGAGTACCGCTAGAAGAGTTCCGGCCTGATTCTGGGAAAGAGGAAGCGAGAGAAAGCGCCTACTACCTTCGGTCTTGGCAGCGGAGGCAGCCGCGGCCCCCGGAAGCCGAGGAGATGCAGACGCGACGCGTTGCTCGCTTCCAGCAGCAGCAGCACTCACCGCAGCCTCCGCCGCATCCGTCTCCGGTTACGACCAGGAGAGGGTTGCGGGACTCTCACTCCTCTGAAGGTGAGGCCGGCGGAGGTAAGAGTCTCAGCCGACAGCCAGGGAGCGGCCGCAGCGGGCGGGCGGGCGCGGAGGGTGTGTGTGCTCCTCCTCCCGGAGTTCATCCCCGCCGGACCCGGGGCTTCTCCGCCCCCTGGACCTGCGCCCCTGCGCGGGGCCCGCCCCGGCGCGGGCGGGAAAGAGACTCGGGCGGGAGGACTGGAGAGAGGCTGGCATGCGGAGCCACCTGAGCGGAGCCGGGGAGCTCTGCCCGTCCCCAGGCATCAGTTTAGGGGTGTCAGGACTACCTCTTTCTACAGGCCTCGGGGGGACGGCTAGTTAGGCGGGATGCGGAATCACTGCAGGCTCGGCTTCATTTCGGTTTCCTCTGTCCTGCGGATGTTGCTGCCACAGCCACTTCCATTTCCTCCTTTAACAGAGGCCAGAAGTCCTCAGCTGAGAAGCATGGTTCTAACCTAACCTTCCAGTCTTTCTCCTTCATTTCCCCGGTGGGGAGAGAGGGAGGGGAAATTTTGTGAGTGTGCATTTGGAGGGATAGCCTGGTTGATAAATTGGCTTAAGACTCATCCCAAAGACTTACACCGGAATGGGGTAAGTCGGTTATCCTGAACTTGAAGCTCCCCAGTGTCTGATAAACTTGAGCCGATCGCTCTTTCCGAGTATGGTGGTGTCTGCCAGAAATTCGCCACGTTGGGGGCCCTCAGTGTAACTTCAATGGTTAAGAAGCCTGAAAAAGCAAGATTCTAATTAGTTTTCGTCTGAATGGGCTAAAAGGATGCTGACAAAGTGAGTGTATGGGTTTAGGTACGTCACAGGTGGATCAACTTCCTTAATCTCTCTTCTCCCACCCTGCCCTCCCCCCGATCCTAACACTAAGAGACAGGTGAAATTTCATGTTAGCCCCATGTAAGGCAACTACGAGGGAAAAATCAAGGTTTTTGAATCACAGTGGGATTACATAGTTAGTGGTAGACCATTGATGGATATAAAGAGGAGGTGGATTTTCACTTTAGGGCAGAGGAATAGACTGCACATTTTCCTGCTGACACATTTGAAGGTGTGTTGATTTTGGAAACTTAAAGATATGTAAGTTACTGTTGGATGTAACAACTCAGGACAGTTTAGTCCGTATATATGTTAGTTATCACTCTATTCTAAGATTATAAACTCCCCAAAGACTAAGATCCTGTCATGTATATTGGAAGGGCCATGTTATACTTCAGTACTTACCCTAATTCTGTGTCTCCTTCAGTATCTGGAAGAATACTTTGCCCATAGCAGGCGATAAATATGTTACGTTGTGTTGACTCTCCCACAGAGCCTAGTGCAGCTATACAAGCTAATTTTTTTAGCACACAAAGGATTTACCTTTATTTTAGTGAATCTGTAAGACTCTAAACATTTTTCACTCTTTTGCTTTTTCCACATCATTTATGAAACTCTAGCCCATCTTTTAGGCCAGCCCTGGTGGGGTCTAGTGCTTAAGATTTGATGGCTCTCACTACCAAGGCCCAGGTGTATTTCCTGTTCAGGGAATCACACTACCCGCCTGTCGGTTGGCATACTGTGGCGGCTGCATGTTGCTGTGACGCCACCAGTATTTCACATACCAGCAGGTCACCCAGGTCATGGTGGACAGGTTTCAGCAGAGTTTTTAGAGTGACACACTAGGAAGAAGGCCCTGACCACCCACTTTTGAAAAAATTGGCCATGAAAACCGTATGCGTAACAGCAGAGCATTGTTTGGTATAGCACCAAAAGGTGAGAGGACGGCGCAGAAAGACCGGACAGGGTCGCTGGGAGTCAGAATCGACTCCAGGGTACTAAAAACAAGCCCATCTTTTAAATTTTCAAAAATAATACTGTTGTAAAGCATCAGTGAATCGTTTATTTTTATATTGTCTTAAGAGTGCATATTTCTGACTAATTAAATTCCTAAATTTTGGTAAACCTTAGTACACATCTCTAAACAATGAATTACTTGTATTTCTGCTTACATATTGCTGTTAATATGCATAATCTCTACCTAGATCATATATTCTGAGTTTTGACAATTGTCATGTCTGTTCTTTAGAGGATGAACTAATTTCGAATACTGTTTTAAGCCAAACGGGCTCAAAGAAAATCATCCAGAGAATACAAGAAACTCCAGGTAAGAACAGTGATTTTGTTTTTTTCTTTACCTGCCAACTTTTTTAATGTGCAGATTATAGCCTTGTTCATCAAGGGTCCCAAATCATACCTCATTCAGAGTTTCAGTGAATCTTCTTTATAGGCTGTTTATTGAATTAAGCAGTACAGGCACGGGTCAAGAAAAGACAGGGCAGGTACTTGAGTACCTACTAATTACCAGCCACTTTGTATATGTTAATTCATTCATGTAACTATGCAGGATAGATATATTCATGTTATAGATGAAAAAACGAGCTCAGAGTAGCTAAGACTCTTCCCTACATTTACACGATATGTGACTGAGCCAAACTTCAGGCCCAGGTTTGTCTTCTCCAAAGCCGTTTCGTTTTCCCCAGGCATCTCACTGTCACTCTCCCATGTAATAATTAGCTACTCATTAAAGTTTGTAAGTGTTGAATGAATGAATATGTCACACTACCTTCCATTTAAAATGGATAAAGTGGTCTGCATAGTAAAATCATGGCACAATACAATCAGTCTTGTCAGTTTGATAATGTATTTCATCAAATCTAAAATATCATCAGTTGTAAGATCCACTATCATTGTTTTATGTACCACCTAGAAGGAAGAAATGCTGCCAATTAAACTGTAATGTGCCTTATATTGTATGAGGCATCCCAATTTCAGAGATGTTAAAGTGTAAAAATATTTGCATCTTAGTATCAATATAACATGGAAATAGGCTACATTTGATAGTCTACTTAAGTTTTAAAAACTGTTTAAACTATTTTGAAAAGCAGGAGAAAGGATTAAATTCAGTTATTAATCTTAATATCCTTTGGTTTTTAGTTCTGTTTATTTTCTGGGGTTTTTTTTTTGATATTAGAAAAGTCCCAGAACAATAAATGATTGTAGCTATTGAAACTGATCATCTCTGGCTTTTTTTTTTAACCCATATCCTGACTTATTTCCTTATCCATTGCTTCTAGTAAGATTACGCTTTATGATTTGAACTATTCTATTCTCTACGTAGAGTAAAGTATATCTGGTTCAAGTTCAGTTCCAAATAAACACACCCTTTATGCTTAATTCCTTAAACAGCCTGTGTCACTGTGTTAAGAATATAAACTATCTTAGAAAAATACTTTGAGTAGTAGATACTCTAATCACATTTTCCAGGCCATTTGGAAAAACCATATTCTTGAATTTTATTTACAATAGATTTAATTGCATGTCCCTTATACCTTGAGAAGCCAAAGTTTTTCATCTTTAAAATATAGAATAAATTTATAGAAATTTAGAGTTAAGTAAATTGATGTAATGAAGACTGTTACACCAGCCTATAGACCATTATAAAACGAATGTATAATAGAATGTCTTGAGCAGTCTTTTGGGGTTCACATTAGGCCTATATTTAAGGACTGCTAATGAGATGCATGGTTGCATAATGTTGTGGAAAGAGCAGTAGACCTTGGTTGAGTTACTCACCCACCTTCAGCCTCAGGCCTTTATATGATTTGCCTTGTCTAACTCACAAGGCCACTGCGGAAATGATATCGTACATGTAAAATCACTATACATGGTAAAACATACAAATATAAGGGGTTTTTTTTCCTCATGGCATTTTACAAGAGATGTGAAGTTCATAAAATTTTGCTTAAGCATTTCTTTTTCTCAAGAAGCTTATGCTATAATTGGAAATGGAAAAGACAAAACATTTCTCAGTATAGTCATGTGCCATATAACAACGTCTCGGTCAATGACAGGACCACATATATGACAGTAGTCCCCTTAGTACCATATAGCTTAGGTATGTAGTAGGCTATACCATGTAGGTTAGTGTAAGCACACTCTTATGATGTTCACACAACGATGAAATCGCCTAACGACGCGCTTCTCAGAAGACATCCCCATTGGTAAGCGACGAGTGACCGTATAGATGATTGATAGATTGGAACCCATGCGTAGATTACCTGGAATATATCGATAGCACACTGTCATACAATATAACTAGAAATAAGGGTACGTGCATCTTTGGGAGATTAGGGACACTCAGAGTTCTCTTACTATAAAAGATGCTTTTAAAGATTATACCACATCTAGCTCTTGGCATGCTCCCATCTCATGCCTCTTAATGAAAGGGGAAAGAGTTTAGGGAATTATTAAATGAATGCTTATAAAGTCTGTCTAGCAGAGGAATTATTTAAATAGGAGTCACTCTATGGAGCACTGCTTTAAGTACGAATTTAAGGATGGGCCCTTCAGCCTCCTCATAGAATCATAGACTTTCAGTTTAACTTTGGTGTTCATAATAGTGCTGTAATTGAATATAGGGCCACTGGTGTAGTCGGAAAGAAATTTATCCGAAGATGCCCTTAAGAATAAAGACGTAAACCAAGGGGCCACCTTCTAAAACAACCTAGTAAAGACAACCACATCATTTGTCATCCTGTTTTTGGAAGTTGTGAAAAATGTTGATTATGTTAGTTTAGAACAGGGATACAGTTTGAACTCTTCTCATTGTTTGAAGTTGAACTGAATTATTTTCACGTTAAAATAGCCATTAGGTTGCTAAATCAATTCAGTCTATACATAACTGTTTTTCTATGGCCAGATTCATTCCTTTCTGGAAATCATGAAACTGATTTTATAATCTAAAAGTATACTAGGAAAATTTCGTTTACTTTTCCTAAAGTTAAGTAGATATTTTTATTCTAACAGTTGTGGTTTCTAGCTAAATAATCTTAGATAAATATTTTTGAATGCCTACTGTTTTGTCATGAGCATTTGATTCTTTGGCTGCTATAGTTAGAGCATTCATTCGTTCTCCAGATATTTATTGAGTACCTACTTTATGCCAGTTCCCATGCTAGATGCTGGGGGTGTAGTGGTGAACAAAAGCACAGATGAGGGAAGAAGATTGCTACAAAAGGATAGTTGCTATTTTATTCTCTAATACCTCTGTCTAATACTCTGTCTCCTTCAACTAGCTTATATAAGGCTATGTATGTAGTAGAGAATTCAGGAAATGCTTCTTGAAAGATGGGAACTGAAATAGTAATTAATGTCTATAGATTAGGTTTTAATTAAGCCTGAAAAAGGTGGGAATACAGAGGAGAAAAAGAGGAAGGTAGTTATAATCATGGGATTATGGACATGTCCAAGATTTATTTTTAAAGCTTTTTATATAAGTTCTAAATACCTGATGTGTAAAATGCTAGCTCAGATAGATATTTCACTGCATCTTAGAGCTGGAAGATTTAGGGAAGTCATCTACTCAAAGATTCTATTAGTGCAGGTGTCCCTTTGTTAGCATCTGTTCATACATTGCCTGATCATTTTCACTATCTGTTCTGTTTTGGAGACAACACTGAAAGTTTGGTTTTGTTTTTGTTTTGGTGAGGAAGATTGGCCCTGAGCTAACATCTGTTGCCAGTCTTTCTCTATTTTGTCTGTGGGATGCTGCCACAGCATGGCTGGATGAGCAGTGTGGAGATCTGTGCCCAGGATCCAAACCTGTGAACCCTGGGCCACTGAAGTGGAGCGTGTGAACTTAACCACTACTGCCACTGGGCCAGCCCCTTGGGTGTTTTTTTTTTTATATTAAACTGAAAGCTGTTTTGCTGTAGCTTTCTCTTGCTGATCTTAGTTCTGCCTTTTTTGAGCTACATGAGATCAATTTCATTGCTTTTCTACATCTCTGTCTTTAAGATGCATAAGAACATGCTCAGTACGTATTTTTTGAACAAATGAATGGCTGTCCCTTCAAGATTTCTCTTTTAGGTACTGTAAAGGGGAAATTGGGTTAAGTCAGTTTTGTAAAAACAAATACAGGCAGCCAGTGTAATGGAGGGAGCCACTGGTAGCCAGTTCAGAATGTGGTTTTTGCAGTTCTCATACAGAGCTAAACATAATGACTTTTTGTAGAGACAAACGAAACAAAACAATATAATTGAAATTTAGATACAGATTGGGTTTTAGATTATGTTATGTGAGGCTCTTTGAGAAAAAACACCTTGGTTGTCTAAGCAAATGTTAACATTTTATTTAATAGTATTGGCTTCCCTATTAACCTTATGCATTGAATCATACAGAGTCTGAAATAAACCCTGGTTAACATTAACATTTTACTTAAAATTAGAGTTTGCATTTCCTGAACGTGCACAAGGTTGAATAGTTGGAGGGAGTGTATTAACTCTTAGGAAGTTAATCCTAAATTAAAACATGCCATAAATAATGCACAGTGAGGTTAAGCCACAAATGGAATAGATAACTGAGTGTTGCTACAATACAGATTTTGGTTCTTAATTGAGAAATTTAGGAAAATTTTATTTGGTATTCCTTTCCTTTTATACAACCATGGTCTGCTGAGAAAAGTTGTGAATTTTTCCATCAAGTCCATAAATTTTTTATGGGAGGAAACTTGTCTTTGTTTCAGTGTTGTATTCCCATACTTAGCATAATGAAAAGCTCGGAAAAACCGTTGTTGAATAAGTGGATGATTGTATAGGAAATCTAGTATGTTTGACATTTTATATATTTTTAAATGTTTTCTCTTCCTATGTTAGGGATGAGTGATGATCCTGTGAAGAGCCTGTGTAGACCGCCTATAAGGAGCTCAGGATCTGGTAAGAGATTTTGTCTGTTGTTTTTCGTCTTTCTGTAAATACGATTTTATTTTTAAATAGGGTAGTACATGTGTTCATATGGTTCAGAATTCTAAAGTTACTGTAAATATCCAATGAAGAGTTCCCTGCCCCCTGGGCTTTACCCCAAGTCTCCTCAAGAGGGGCGGCCAACGTTGTCAGTTCCTTAGGTATTTTTCCAGAGATATTTTTTGGAGATATAAAGAAATTCACGTATAAATGATCTTTTCCTCCCCTTTTTTCACACAAATTTTAGCCTGATAAATATTCCATTCTCACCTTATTGTTTGTTTTTGTTTCACTTAAAATATTGAAACATCTTTCCATATAGGTTTATGAAGGTCTTCCTCATTCTTTTGAAGAGGTTGTGTCTCACGTGTTGCTATGATTCTTTTCATTAGTGTGATGATTTTAAACGAAGGTCAGGGACTTTTTATTCTTCCCAGTATAATGCTAATAAAAAATCCGCGGCTGAAGCTTTGTGGCTCAGGGCTATAAAATGTTCCTGCCTCAGTTACATTTGTTTTTGACTAAAACCTTAAAAAAGTGTTGCCCTTAAGTTGATTTCATGACTATGAAAGAAAACTAGTCAAGTCATTCCAAGTGGTCTACTTCTACTTTAGAGTTTATTGGCCCATAAGGATGCTTTATCATGGGAACTAAAAAGGAAGCTTATTTATCTTCACATTAGATTTCTCCTCCTCATCATTTCCTTTATGAAAGAATTAGGTTGGTGGTTTTTTTTTTTTTGATACATGCCTATCCTTTTAAGTATTATAGTGATAAAGATCTGTAAGGTTTTTGATGATGAACCTGTGGTAAAGAACCATATTATGCGTTTCCTTTTAAGCTCTAATCATTTTCTTGCTATCTTTCTTGCAGATTCGGCATACAAGACAAATGGAAATACTAAAATGAATGAATTAGGTTTGTTGATCTCTAATTCTTATAGATTCTCTTTGAGGGTTCTGATTGTCAGTAGAATACAGGAGTACACACGTTTGGTCACTGGCTTGAGATTTACTTTGTTCATTGTCTCAGCTTGTGGGACATTGCGTCCCCATGACCATGACCTTTCTTAATAGCCTTGGTTTTTTAGCCTATCTGAAATGATGTCTTTTGTTATATTATTGTTTAAATTCCTGTAAGAACATGGGATAACAAATACATTTTAGTTTTAATTAGCCTTTGTTAAATTCACATATTGAAGGAAGGAATATCAACTTACCAATTAAGGTTTTTTTCTTCATTAACAAAGTGAATTTGAGGTGTTTTTTCTAGTAAGCTCAGTGTCCTTTGCCATGTCTGTTGAACTGATTTAAATTCTGTTCAGTATTTGCCTTGGTGTAGAACACGAGATGCCAAGATCTGTGGCTTTGAGTGAACCTACATTGATTGTGGTTGGACTTAGTTTTAAGTTACAATTCTTATCTAAATTTGGAGATGAATTGAAAGGAAGCAAGCTTCATTTTTCTTTATAAATAGATACAACTTCTTTTAAATTCATCTTTCACTTAAGTTCAGGCTAATTTCTTTAGAGACTTAAGGATTTATAATGTCTGGGTACTGAAAAGGATCCTTGCAGTATGCAGCTTATCATGTACTTCTACCTACCAGAGTTTAATTACTCTATTTAAAAACTTAAAAAAAAATTTTTTTAGGTTATAGACTCTTAATTGGAAGAGAACTTGGAGCTGAAATAATCTAGCTCTTTTACTTTCTACCCTAGATTTAGAAATCATTTTTATAAGTACTTTATAATAGAACTAACTTTTTTAAAACAGTGCTTTCCAGTTTAAAGGAAATTTTTGAGATTAATATAGAGGATAGCACCCTCTGATTCTTTTTATAGTTATGTTTGTACATCTTGGAGTATATAAAATAGCTATTCAGGAAGCTTGAATGCTAGTGATATCCCCAAATTATTCTGTGCTCTCTCCTTCCTGCTGCCCGACTATGACTGTTCTCAAAAGCATGATTAGCATTGAATTGTCTTAAAAGTACCTTCATTTGAATTGAATTTTAGAGGATGAGTAGCAGGCAAAGTGAAGAAGGAGAGTTGCAAATTTTATAGTTTGTTTGGTAATAGACCTCACTATTTTACGTTTAGAAACCTCGCAGTAAGAGAAATTAAACTCCTTTACATTAGGGACAACACTCAAATTAGCTGTGACTCTCAAATATTTTATGTTAAATAATTTTTAGAATGACGTAAATAAGTAGACTTGGATTTCTTGAGCTTTATTTACTAGAATGAGAACTATGTTTAAAAATGTTTATATAGCCAAGACAATGGATAGCCTGATACAGTGATGATTGTCAAACTTACAGGATTTATTATTATTTAGGATGTTTAATTCCTAAGATATTATTGGATTATGAGGCACAAAATAACACTGGCTTTGTTTTTAGTGATATTAGCAAGACAGCCTTGCTTAACAAGTTATTGTTCATGTCTTGGATACAGTTGATAAATATTTATTGTTATAAACATGGAATTCTAAAGAAAGCATCTTTAGACACTAGATTAAAAGTCTTAAAAGTGTTTGAAAATAGATAAAATCCACGATTTATTGAATACTTCAAATATAATAACGTTAGAAGTATTAAAAGTAAATGGGGAACTCTCTTATATAAACTGGTTAAAAGAATAATTCTTAAGTCCTTCCCCATGCTTAATTAGATAACACATACATAAACAGAAAAAAGGAGATTGAATTTTAGGCAATCTGGTGTATGCAGGATTGATTATTAGTTGCAAATAAGTTGATACGGAGCTTCAAAAGTATATGGAAATAGGCCAGCCCTGTTGGTCTAGTGGTTAAGATTGAGTGTTCTCACCGCCACGGCCCAGATTTGTTTCCCAGTCTGAGAACTACACCACCTGTCTGTCGGTTGTCATACTGTGGTGGGTCCATGTTGCTGTGATGCTGAAATCTGTGCCACCAGTATTTCAGATACCAGCAGGGTCACCCATGGTAGACAGGTTTCAGCAGAGCTTCCTGACTCAGACAGACTAGGAAGAAGGACCTGGCCACCCACTTCTGAAAAAATTGGTCATGAATAGCAGTGGAGCTTTGATATAGCACTGGAAGGTGAGAGGATGGTGCAAAAACAAAGAAAAAGTAATGGAAATAAATCATATCACGGTGAAAAAAGGAGAGATTGCTATACTATTCATTTTTTCTGATAGCTCAATGAATGAATATAAATCTTCAATGTACTTTTTTTCCATTGTTATAGATTCTAAAATCAGTTCGGCCTTAAAGAAATTTTGCTATACCAAATAACTTTTAAACTATATAAAACATAATGGCTCAACGTTAATATAACTTTAGGGGCCAGCCCAGTGATGCAGCAGTTAAGTTCACACGTTCCGCTTCGGCAGCCTGAGGTTCGCCAGTTTGGATCCCAGGTGCAGACATCGCACTGCTTGGCAAGCCATGCTGTGGTAGGCGTCCCACATATAAAGTAGAGGAAGATGGGCACGGATGTTAGCTCAGGGCCAGTCTTCCTCAGCAAAAAGAGGAGGATTGGCAGCAGATGTTAGCTCAGGGCTAATCTTCCTTAAAAAAAAATAAATAAATAAATATAACTTTAGCAAGGCTACTGTATAATATGACTTACATTGAAGAGTTGTTTGAACTTCTCGTTTTAGGAAGAGTTTAGCTGTCAGCCTTTTTTTCTTCATTCTTTCATTTATTCAAAAAATTATTGAGGGGGACTTGTGGTTCCACATGTAGGGAGCTTGGAAATTGCCACTCCAACCAAAAATCAAGTAAACACTGACAGCTGAAAAATCAGCAACTCTTCTTGGATCCATAAGAAAGAGGAGGACACAGGGCAAAATGCTGCCCCCAAGATTGGGGCAAATATAGAATACAGAATACACAGATGAATACAGGAAGTCGTGGCTTGCCAGAGCAGAGACTCAAAAGTGGAAACCTCTGCAGGAACCAGTGCTGGGGTAGGAAAACCTGAACTGTGATTGACAAATTGCTGAAGCACTCAGTGTGAACAAATCTGAGAGTAAAAAATTCCCAGGGGGAACCAGTCATAGAGGAGGACTATGTTGTGAGATGACCCTCCAGGAGCTTGACTGAGTTCCCACAGTAAGTATTGGAGAAAAGTCCCCTCGGGGCTTCCAGCAGGGGAAGGGGAAAAGGAATCATTTTGATGTATGCCAGCACACACTTTCCTTTTTCACAAGGCCTGCCCTCAGGGAAAGCTATTAACCAGAGTCTGACCTGGAGTATTATCAGGTCCCAAATGACCTGAGGGAAGGGAAATACTCAACTCCAAGACATTCTAGACATCCTCTCCCACCTACAGCGGAAGGAGAAACTCTTGTGAGGTTCACAGACCACAGGCTTAGGCTCACCAAAATACTGAGACCTAACCATAGGACGGTAGAACGCCTTCCCTCCCCCACATCTCACCACCATGTTACTAAAGGCCCATTTATAGCAGTTCCTTTTACCCTCTGCATCGTGTCTGGCTATCAAGACAAAATTGCAAGACATACCAAAAGGCAAAAAACACAATTTGAAGAGAGGGAGCAAACTTCAGAATGAGATGTGGCAGGGATCTTGGAATTATCAGACTGAGAATTTAAACAACTATGGTTAATATGCTAAGGGCTCTAATGGATAAAGTAGACAGCATGCACAAGCAGATGGGCAATGTAAGCAGAGAGATGGAAATCCTAAGAAAGAAAGAGAAATGCTAGAGATAAAAAACCACTATAACAGATGAGGAATGCCTTTGATGGGCTTATTGGTAGACTGGACATGCTAAGGAAAGAATTTTCAAGCTAGAGGGTCTATCAACAGAATCCTCAAAGAAGTGATAATTTGATGTAATGGAGGTGTTACCTAATGCTCTGGTGGTAATCATATTGCAATATATAAATGTTTCAAATCAACATGTTGTACACCTTAAACTTATACAATGTTATATGTCAATTATATCAAAATTTAAGTAAAAATAGAATCTTCAAAAACCAAAAAGCAAAGAGAACAAAGACTGGAAAAAACAACATCCAAGGACTGGGTGACAACTACAAATGGTGTAACATACACATAGTGAGAATACTAGAAGGAGAGGAAAGAAAGGAACAGAAGAAATACTTGAAACAATAATGACTGAAATTTTTCCAAAATTAATTCGAATAACCAACAGAGTAAATGCCAAAAAATACACCTAGGCATATCATTTTCAGACTACAGAAAATCAAAAATAAGACATCCTGAGAGAACCACAGGAAGAAAACACGTAATCTATGAAGGAACAAAGATAAGAATTACATCTAACTTCTCCTCAGAAACCATGCAAACAAGTACAGAGTGGAGCAAAAGATTTTCACTGTTTAGGGGAAAAAAACACTAGCCTGGAAATCTGTACATTGTCAAATTATCCTTTAAAGCAGAAGCCTCTAGCCAGGCTAACTAAGAAAAAAAAAGGAGGAAAAAAAAGAAAAACTAAGGAAAAAAAGCCAGGATACAGATTACTAATATCAGAAATGAAAGAGGGGACATCACTATGGGGCCAGTGGACAATAAAAGGATAATAAAGGAGGGGACCAGCCTGGTGGCACAGCGGTTAAGATCACACATCCCACTTCGGCGGCCCAGGGTTTGATGGTTTGGATCCTAGGTGCGGACATGGCACCACTTGTCAAGCCATGCTGTGCTAGGCATCCCACATATAAAGTAGAGAAAGATGGGCACAGATGTTAGCTCAGGGCCAGTCTTCCTCAGCCAGAGGGAAAAAAAAGGATTGGCAGCAGATGTTAGCTCAGGGCTAGTCTTCCTAAAAAAAAAAAAGAAGATAATAAAGGAATACTGTGAACAACTCTATGCCCACAGATTTGATAACCTAGATGAAATTTGATAACCAATTCCTTGAAAGACGTAATCTGCGAAAACTCGCACAAGAAGAAATAGACGATATGAATAGGTGTATGTATATTAAATAAACTGAATCAGTAATTAATAACCTTCCAAAACAGAAAGCACCAGGCCCAAATGAGTTCGCTGATGAGTTCTATCAAATATTTAGGAATGAAATTATACCAATTCTGTATAATCTCTTTCAGAGGATAGAAGCAGAGGGACTATTTCCTAACTCATTCTGTGAGGCCAGCATTACCCTAATACAAAACCATCCAAATGCTTTACAAGAAAAGAAAACTGCGGACTGATATCTCTCATGAACATAGAGGCAAAAATCTTTAATAAAACATTTTAGTAAATCAAATCCAAAAAAGTACAAAAAGAATTATACACTACGACCAAGATTTATCCCAGATATGCAAGGCTGGTTCAGCATTCAAAAATCAGTTAATGTAGGGGCCGGCCTGGTTGTGTAGCAGTTAAGTTCACACACTCCACTTGGGTGGCCCAGGGTTTGCTGGTTAGGATTCTGGGCACAGACCTACACACTACTTATCAAGCCATGCTGTGGCAGGCGTCTCACATATATAAAGCAGAGGAAGATGGGTAGGGATGTTAGCTCAGGGCCAATCTTCCTCAGCAAAAAGGTGATTGGTGACAGATGTTAGCTCAGGGCTAATATTCCTAAAAAAAAAAAAAAAAGAAAAGAAAGAAAGAAAAATCAATTAATGTAACCCATCACATCAAGAGGCTAAAAAAGAAAAATCACATGATGATACCAGTAGGTTCAGAAAAAGCATTTGACAGACTCTAATACCCCTTTGTGATAAAAACTCTCAGTAAACTAGGAATAGAGGGAGACTTTCTCAACTTGATAAAGACTATCAGCAAAAAAACTTATAGCTATCATCATAATGGTGAGAAACTAGAAACTTTTGTGCTAATGTCAGATACAAGGCAAGGATGTCCCTGCTCATCACTCCTTTTCAACATTGTTCTGGAGGTTCTTGCTAGTGCAATAAGACAAGAAAAGGAAATAAAAAATATACAGATTGGGAAGGAAGAAATAAAACTGTCTTTGTTCACAGATGACGTGATTGTCTATGTAGAAAATCCGAAAGAATGGACAAAAAAATTCCTGAAACTAATAAGCAACTATAGCAAGTTTGCAGGATACAAGGTTAATATAGCAAAGTCAATCACTTTCCTATATACCAGCAATGAATAAGAGAAATTTGAAATTAAAAACACAATGCAGTTTACATTAGCATCCCCAAAATGAAATAAAGTGTAAATCTAAGAAAATATATCCAAGATCTGTATGAGAAAAACTACAAAACTCTGAATGAAATCAAGTAACTAAATAAATGGAGAGAGATTCAATGTTCACGGATAGGAAGACTCAGTGTCATCAAGATGTCGTTTCTTCCCAACTTACTCTGTTGATTGCAATCCCAGTCAAAATCCCAGCAAGTTATTTTGTGGATATCAACAAACTGATCCTAAAGTTTATATGGAAAGTCGAAAGCCCCAGAATAGCCAACTCAGTATGGAAGGAGAAGAATAAAGTAGGATGACTGACAGTACTCAACCTCAAGACTTTCTGTAAAGCTACGGTAATTGAGACAGTGTGGTACTGGCAAAAGAAGAGACAGACAGATCAGTGGAACAGAATAGAGAACCGTAAGTAGATCCACATACAGTCGACTGATCTTTGACAAAGGAGCACAGGCAATACAATGGAGCAAAGGGAGTCTTGAATAAATGGTGCTGGAACAACTGGACATCCGCATGCGAAAAAAAAATGAATCTAGACTACAGATGTTACATCCTTCACAAAAATTAACTCAAAATAGATCACAGACCTAAACGTAAACACAAAACTATAACATTTCTAGAAGATAACATAGGAGGAGACCTAGATGACCCAGGGTATGGTGATGCCTCTTCAGATGTAAACCAAAGGCACGATCCGTGAAAGAAATCATTGATAAGCTGAACTTCAGTAATATGAAAAACTTCTGCTCTGCAAAAGACAATGTCAAGAGAACAAGAAGACAAACCATAGACTGGGAGCAAATATTTGCAAATGACACATCTGATAAAGAAGTATTATCCAAAATATTCAAAGGACTCTTAAAACTCAATAATAAAACAACAATTTAAAAAAACAACCAAAGACCTTAACAGGCACTTCAACAAAGAAGATATACAGATGGCAATTAAGCATATGAAAAGATGCTCCACGTCATAGGTCATCAGGGAAGTGCAATTTAAAACGAGATACCACTGCACACCTATTAGAATGGCCAAAATCCAGAACACTCACTGCACCAAGTGCTGGTAGTGACGTGGAGCAACAGGAACTCTCGTTCCTTGCTAGTGGGAGTGCAAAATGGTACAACTACTTTGAAGATGGTCTGACGGTTTCTTACAAAACTAAACACATTCTTACCATAGGATCCAGCAATCGTACTCCTTGATATTACCCGAAGGAGTTGAAAAGTTATGTCCACACAAAACCTGCACACACATTTGTAGCAGCTTTATTCAAAATTGCCAAAACTTGGAAGCAACCAAGATGTCTTTCAGTAGGTGAATGGAAATAAACTGGTATATCCAGACAATGGAATTTAGTTCAGCACTAAAAAGGAATGGGCTATCAAGCCACAAAAAGACATGGAGGAATCTTAAATGCATATTAGTAAGTGAAAGAAACCCATATAGAAAGGATACACACTGTATGATTCCAACTATATGACTTTCTGGAAAAGGCAAAACCATTGAAACAGTAAAAAGACCAGTGGTTTCCAAGGGTTTCAGAAGTGGGAAAGATGAATGGGTGGAGCACAGAGGATTTGGGGGGCATTGAAAATACTCTGTGTGATACCATAATGATGGATGCCTGTCGTTATACATTTGTCCAAACCTATAGAATATACAGCACCAAGAGTGAACTGTAATGTAAATTATGGTCCTTGGGTAATTATGATGTGTCAGCATAGGTTCATCAATTGTAACAAATGTACCACTCTGGTGGGGGATGTTGATAATGGGGGAGGCTATGCATGTGTAGGGCCAGGAGGTATATGGGGAATTTCTGTACCTTCCTCTTAGTTTTCTGTGAACTTATAACTGCTTTTAGAAAATCTTAATAAAAAAAATTGAGTGTTTACAATTGTGCTGTTAGGAACATGACTGATGCAGTGGTAGAAGGGTAGTAGACTGGAAATCAGAAGTCCTTTTTTCTCACTTGTTAGTCCTGACACCCTTAGACAAGTCACTTAATATCTATCAGACTTACCTATGAAAGCATTGCCTTATGACGTTATGGGAATCAGATAACATACAAGAAGATTTTTTTTGAAAACTAGCAGCATGCAAATATTAAGGACTTAACTGTTACTAAGGTGGTAACTAAGACATGACCATTGACTCTTACGAAAACACCTTCTGTTTGCGTGCTATGTGAATAGTGGTGTAAATGAATAAAGTAAACTGCTGTACAAAGTTTGATAATAGTTATGCACTTAGAAAATAAAACCTCGAAAAGGAAATAATACCTTTGTATGAATGGAAGTACTAATGAAAAAATTTTTAAGAGAACAGCACTAAGACAAGTTGGACTTTCCATTTTTCTGCTTGAAAAAAAGAGAAAATGAAAGGACAGTCTCCCTAAGGATCCTAGATTAAAATAGCACATAGTATACCAGATTCTAGCTTTTTAAGAATAACATAGTATTATCTGCAGTTTTCTCAGTGTTAGTGTTTGTTTGTAGCAAAAGAAAATTGGTAAATATGTTTCACAGAGAAATTTGCATTTGCCAGTATTGAGTAGGAGTAGTTTGACTAGTATTATACCAGTAAAAATATACTGATTTGAAGAAGATATTTCCAAATTCACCATATAATGTATGGGCAGTTGCCTTCCACTGTTTTTTCTTTTGCAAAGCAAATAGAGGTTAAGATAGTAGAGGAAAAAGCTGAAAAGAAACAAATTTTCAGCTTTGCGGACAGAGTCTGATTCATGCTACTTCTCATATGATCAGTAATATTTTAGCCCAGTTGTGCACTGCCTGCATCTGGGCTTATCTCCCTTTATTTAAATAAATTTCAGAATAGCCCATGTAAAAATACTGCATTTGAGGTTTGTTTGATACTTTTTGCTCTTTTATCTTTGTCCAAATTCTCTGGTTCTGAGAAATAGTGGTATATGTGGGCCTGCTGGGATAGGGGAGTATCTTTACCTTTCTTACTTCCTTTTTGGATGTGCCAGTGCATTAAAGAGCTGGTTGTCAGTTCTACCAGTATGGTAGGCGTTTCAAGGGAGTGTAGAGAATCTGGCAAATAGGAGAACGAGAATATAGGAAATCTATAGGGACTGGAATATTTGTCAATGTAGAATTTAATGTTTCCTGCAAACACAGGTTACTTTTTAGCGCACAGATACACCTGCGGCTGAGAGTGTATAAACTCTTTCTGATTCTAGTTTGTATCAGACTTATTTCTAAAATAGCCTAGAGGGAAATAGTAGATTCCTTTTTTTATGATTTAACAGAAAAAAAATTTAGTTGGTGTGTCTTAATGTTCCCTTTCCTAAATTAGACACTGTTATTTATTCCTAAGCTTTAGCTTTTGATGTTATATACAACATGTGTGCTTTTCTCTTCTAGATGCCACCAGTGTCCAACAGAAGTTCATTTTCTCTGAAGAAGGTATTTTCTGTTAAAATATCACACAATATATTCTAAATCTTTTTTTGTTGAGGTGAGAAGCAATTTTGATAGGTACTTAAGAGTGAGAGGAGAAATAGTATCTTTTTCTTCAGAAAAAAACATTCATGCTTATTTGAACTGTTATGTGGACAGGTAAAATAGGACAGAATGAATGATGATAGCCTTTATGTGCCTTTTTAGCATCTTTTGTCTGCTTAAGTTAATCATTTTAAGCAAAGCTAATATTTTCAGTTTCTGGCATGTGCTGGCTTTTGATTATGGTATTAAAATAACTGCTTTTCCAAATTCTCATAACCAGTCTGTGTTTGAAGAGTACAGTAAAATTTAGTCCATTTTTAAGCCCATCAGAATCTGGAATTAGTCACCTGCATACTGAAATGTTTGTGTATGGGTGTCACAAATGCACAGGTATACAAATACACATGCATAGACTAATCTTGTCTGAATTTATGCACTGTATGTAGTGCCCCACCCCCGGTAAAATTTTTCCACTATTTAATGCTCATTTGTTTACTTTTTGACTCTACATTAAAGCCTTAGAATATAATCCTAGAGAGATTGCTTTGAATATTTGCTTGGGATATAATTATGTGCCTCAGAGAACATAAAATAAATGAGTTCACAGCTTATTTAGAACTTTGTGATTCAGAATAGTAAGCATAATAAGTATTGATTCTATATCTGATCATTAAAAAGGCTTCATTTTAGTATTGAATTACTTGTTTTTGTTTCTTAATCCAGATCTTTAAAGCATTAGAATAAAGACTATACTATTGTATTCTATACTTCTTTTTAGGAGAAACTGAAGATGATGATCAAGACAGCTCTGACACTGTTAAGATCAGATACGGGGATTCTGTTAATTTTGGAGGTAATATTGCTTTATGTACATATGATTCTTAAGAGCTGTCTTTTTAGTTAAAATATGAAGATATTCTGTGAATTTGTTTTTTTAAAAATACTGTAAAATATTTTATTAAAACTACTTTTTAAAAAGTATGCTTTTAAATATTTATTAAAATTCCTGATTCCATGTGTACATCTGATTAGGAATGTAATGTCATGTAATGTCTAAACAAATCACTTTTAGCCTGCTTTGATGTTTATGAAATATAAGAAATTTTTGTGCTCTAAAGAATAGTTATTTGTACCTTTTAAAAAAGTTTTAGCAAGAGCCTGATCACATTGGCATTGGTTCTTACTACACCATCAGGAGTGTTAGTTAGCTTTTAGGAAGTTTTAATATACTTAGATAACTACTTTTATCTCTTGATTGTTCAAATTCACACCAAGTTAGTAATTACAGTTTCTGATGTTTATGTGAATTTATCTTTAAGTTTATTCAATGAAAGAATTGACTGAAGAAAAAAAACTACCAATTTGAGGCTTAAGATGCTAAATGGATTTGTACACCTTATAAATTATGAGTAATTTTATATTTTACTCTTGTGGAAGAGTAATTCTCCATTTTTCCCTCACCACTTTTTGAGAATTTCTGTAATTCCTATGTTTTACTTTATCATTCCACTTTAAAAATAAGCTCATAAGCTGGTTTATGGGCATTTGGTATTCTATATGTTCCCCACTCTTACTCATTTTTCCTCATTCTTTCTTGATAGAGAAATCCCAAAGGAGATATGCAGCCTTCTAGCATAGTGGTTAAGAACATGGGCTCTGGAGCCAGAATCCCTGGGTTACTCCACTGCTAGGTTTGTGCCCTCAGGCAATTGCTTAACTTCTGTGTTCCTCAGTTTCCTCATCTGGGTTGTTGTGAGGTTAAATTATAATTCATATGTGCAAAGCACTTAGAAGGTACCTACCACATAGTAAATACTCAAATTAAGTGCTGCTATTAGTTTTCATGTATGTATACATAAAGCTCTAAAAGTAGAGACTACCTGAAACCATAAGGCTTCTAGAAGAAAATGTAGGCAATACACTCTTTGACATCAGTATTAAAAGAATCTTTTTGGACACCGTGTCTTCTCAGACAAGGGAAACAATAGAAAGAATAAACAAATGGGACTTAATCAGACTAAAGAGCTTCTTCAAGGCAAAGGAAAACAGGATTGAAACAAAAACAAACCCACTAACTGGGAAAAAATATTTGCAAGTAATACATCTGACAAAGGCTTAATATCCATAATATATAAAGAACTCACACAACTCAACAACAAAAAATCAAACAACCCAATCAAAAAATGGGCAGGAGACATGAACAGACATTTCTCCAAAGAAGATATACGGATGGCCAATAGGCACATGAAAAGATGTTCATCATCACTGTGCATCAGGGAAATGCAAATCAAAACTACACTAAGATATCACCTTACACCCATTAGAATGACAAAAATAACTAAAACAAATAGTAACAAATGTTGGAGAGATTGTGGAGAAAAAGGAACCCTCATACACTGCTGGTGGGAATGCAAACTGGTACAGCCACTGTAGAAAACTGTATGGAGATTCCTCAAAAAATTAAAAATAGAACTACCATATGATCTAGCTATCCCACTACTGGGTATCTATCCAGAGAACCTGAAATCAGCAATTCCAAAAGTCCCATGCACCCCAATGTTCATTGCAGCATTATTTACAATAGCCAAGACGTGGAAGCAACCTAAGTGCCCATCAACAGATGAATGGGTAAAGAAGATGTGGTATATATATACAATCGAATACTACTCAGCCATAAAAAAGAACAAAATTGTCCCATTTGCAACAACATGGATAGACCTTGAGGAAATTATGTTAAGTGAAATAAGCCAGATAGAGAAGGACAATCTCTGTATGACTCCACTCATATGAGGAATTTAAACCTGTGGACAAAGAGAACAGATTAGTGGCTACCAGGGGAAAGGTAGGGTAGGGGGTGGGCACAAAGGGTGAAGGGATGCACCTACAACATGACTGACAGACAACGTACAACTGAAATTTCACAAGATTGTAACCTATGATTAACTCAATAAAAAATAATAAAAATAAAAAATAAAAGAGACTAATTAAGCCATTCGTACAGCCGAAAGTTTGATGCCATTGCTTACGTGCAGAAGAAAACTCTAGCTAAAGAACAAAGAGGTCAGGCCTGTTAAGAAGAATACTGATCTTCCTAAATTATCTTCTGGGCCAGAAATCACTGAAGAGTCACAAGACGATCCAGTGGAATGCAGGAAGAAAGTATTAGAATTTCATGTATATTTATTTTTTATTTCATCATTTAAAAGTGTCTGTTTTTGTCTGTTTTATGATATGCATAACACATTAGTTAATATATTTCAGTAATGTATGGGTATAATATTAGAAAGAAATAATATTTTGGAGATTGATGCTCAAAATTTTTTTAGTAATAGGTGTACACTAACAAAAATATTTAGCCACCACAGCTGAATGTGTCAAATGCTTCTGTTTCCAAAACAGCCATCTGGTCACTTTTAAACTGATTTAGTTATGAACTCCACTTTTATATGGAAAAAATTTTTTAAGAAGAGTAGACTAAGATGCATAACATATTGACCACTTGCAAGAAAAATTTAAGGCAAAATGGGTATTAATGATTTCAGGAAGATCCATTATTATAAACTTGCAAAATTTTCCGCAACTCAGAGTTTTCATTATCTCCCTTACCTCATGCCATGTTCTATATCTTACATATTTTTTCTTTAAAAAGTGGTTAGAGGGGCCGGCCCCATGGCCAAGTGGTTAAGTTCGCGTGCTCCATGTCAGTGGCCCAGGGTTTCACTGATTCGGATCTTGGGCATGGATGTGGCACTGCTCATCAGGCCATGCTGAGGTGCTGTCCCACATGTCACAACCAGAAGCACTCACAACTGGAATATACAACTATGTACTGAGGGGCTTGGGGAGAAGAAGAAGGGGGAAAAAAAAAAGACTGGCAACAGTTGTTAGCTCAGGTGCCAATCTTTAATTAAAAAAAAGTGGATAATTAATTTTTTAGATACAACATAACTCTTTAGAAGCTATTTTTTAAAATAAATTATACACCCAAGTGTTCAATTCCCTGGGATTTATCTGAATATTTTTACTCTTGTGGTTATTCATTGTTCTCTTGTAAAATGTGTGTTTAAGAAGTTAAATATGCTTTATACTGCACTGTATTCCTTTTTTACTTTTTAGGTCAAACCAGCAGATCATCAAGTCAGCATTCAGAATCGCCTTGGCAGTTAGCACAAAGTGAGTGAAGCCGTGTTTACCGTGTTACATCTTAGACTGTGTGCATGGTCAAATGCTGCTGTTGTTTTTGAAGATCCTCTTTTGCAGTTAAATGTAAATGTTGAAAAAGAGGTATGATGAATGTGAAAAATCTCATCCTGCATCTTGAATTTGCTTCTTGAATTCATCATCTCTGTAGCAAACCTTGAATTAGAATTTAAAAAGCAAAAATGTACTGCTTTCTGTGATTTGTTGAATATCCTTGCTTCTAGTATAAATTTGTTGATTGTTTTTAGTTTAACTGATGCAGTAGTTTGAGCCTACTTATATGGACATATTCTAATAAGGATATAAAATTTTATATGCAGTATGATTTCAACACTATTGCAAAAGTTTGGAAGGATGAATAAATAAGTGATAAACCAGGTATAGTAAAAAATTAATGGTAAGCTAGGTGCTCGGTATATAAAAGTCTTACAGCTTTACTTACAACTTTGAAAATTTTCATATTAAAGTGTTGAGAAAATATAACACACCAAAAGGATTGGAAAGTAATTACTAAAATGCTAACAATGGTCTGTTCAGGATGGTAGAATCATTGATGACATTTTTCTTTTGCTTTTTTTCTGTATTTTGCAGGTTATCTACAAAGGATGTGTATTTCTTAGGTTAAGCAGAAATGATACTGTTTTTTCTTTTTCCTTTTTCAAATCAAGTCCCAGAATTTGTATTAATTATTAATTAACCAAAAATATCCTCATATGTAGAATCTTCAATGACCTTTTGTTTCCTTCAAGATCATCATTTTTAAAATAGGAGACTATTTTTTAAAAAAAAGTCTTTGGAAATCAGTTTTATAGTCACTATGTTCATAGAATTCCACCATATATATATGTAATCTCAAAATGTAAATATATATATATGTAATCTCTAAAGCTCCAACATAAATCATTAGTGGAATATTAATCATCTTATATGTTTGCCTTTTGTTATTCTAAATCTTTGATCTTTGGAAGCTCTTAAATGTATCTCCCTATATAAATTATGCTACACTCATGCAGTGAAATACTTTTCGTTATGAAAGTTCTTTGTATATTAATGAATAGATGATCAGGATATATTTCCTTGAACCTAAGATACCATTGATTTTATGTATCACAGCGAAAGAAAGACCATCTAGTTAAACCATGACATACCATTGATTATAAGATGCAGCCCCAGAAGTGTTTTTAAAAAAGTATTTCTTAGAATTGATGAAAGACAACTTAAAAAAGCATGTGTCTACTTTTTTAAAAAGTATTTTGTTAGTGTAGACTGAAAACAAATCTAAGAATATGCATCTGTCTGTCTTATTCACCATGGAGTCCCTACATGTAATGTTTTGTACACAGTAGGTACATAATAGATGTTTATGAATTTTAAGTTATACATTTGTAGAATGGTGCCTTTCTTTTACAGCTAGCATATATTGCATTTGTATTTAGAAAAAAATAAAGTTGAAAATAAATTTACTTTGATACTTGTATCAAGGGGTAGAAGTAACGTTTCTTCAGGGCATGTCTGGAAATTTACCTTGTTATAATTGTTTGTAATATCATTTCCTAATTGTCTCATTGTATCATTTTGCAGTTGTCCTTAAATGCCATTCTAAAACTTGAAGTAGCATCTTTCACTCCATAACTACTTCGCAATGTCCACAGATTTGCTTATATAGTATATACTGTTACATGTGGACTGCCTGGGTTTGTATCTCAGCACTGCTAGTTTTAGATATATAATCTTGGGCGAATTATCAATTTCACTTTCCTTGTTTTTAAAATGAGAATAATAGTATCCACCGCATAAAGTGTGAGAATTAAGTAAAATTATCCTTGATAGCCTGTAAACATTCAGTACATTTAGCCATTATTTTGATGTTATTGATCCTAAAGCTGACTGCTTCTTATCTAATTCCTGAACATTTTGAAATTTGGAAAAGGGGGGAAACATATATATATATAATATGTTTGGGACAGATGAATGAAAAGTTTGATTTTTTTTTTAACTATTGGTTTATAGTGTCCATAGTAAACAAGTAAAATGTCGATGAAACATCTTCATTGTTTTTGTTTCCAGGTATTCTATGAGCTTATCTCTGTTTTCTGTTCCAGATCGAGACTTCACAGCTCTTGATAAGCAACCTTCAGTGCTAAGTAAGTGGTTGATTATCCGTTCTTTTATCAGTCAACCAATTCTAACCCTGTCTTATTCTGCAACAAAAAGTTTGAATAGGATTTTAGGTCATTTTACCCTCTTTGCCTTTTAATGCACCACACATTGGTACTGTATGTGATAGTTACTCTGTGATGTGGACATGTGTTCAGGACTGTTTTACCAGAAGTAGTTTATTGGCAAGAGTAAATGGTTAACTTTTTCTTTGTAAACGACGTTGAAATCAAGTTCAAGTTTTATTGAACCCAGTCATTCTCATAGACCAGAGCAAAGGACTTGTGCATGGATTTGTCTGTTAGGTGATTGTGTGTTTATTTGCTGCCTTTTTTGCTGTGGGAAGTGGTTCATCCTCACTGATGTTATCTTTTGACATTATCTTCTACTTCTGAACCTATTGCTTTTGTTGTTTTCCTCCCCAACTTTGTTTTGTCTTTCTGATAAATTTACCTTACAGCACTGGAGCATGGTATACATTGTCAAAGTATGTGAAATAGTATCTTGGTGTATGTGTTTGCTTCAGGCTCGGCATATCAAAAAACCCCTCAGCAATGCGTTGAACAAACCACAAGAAAAAGGACGAGGGTGCAAAGTAAGTTAATAAATCTCTACTGTTATTGAAATAATTTTATTTGCTGTTTTTATGGCTTATTTAACATGTAAAAATATTTAGTTCTTCAGATAAGCATTTAGGTTGTTTGTGATTTCATTAATAAAGGACAGCTATGATTACTAGTTTAGTTATTTCCACCTGCTTGGACTGGCAGGAGGTGGACTGGGTGTAAAGTGTAGATAGTGGTGCAAGAAGACCCATGGATGGTGAGTCTGGACTTGACAAGTTGTCAGCTCTATCTAGCAGCAGTACAATTTGTACATGATAATGAATTTCTACTCTTTTGACAGTATGTGTTTTATTTTTAGCAGACTTTGTTTACTTGTATATAAATAACTATTTAGAGCAGCTCTGTGTATCTATTATTTTAAGCAATAAAGGGTGAAATCCACAAACTGTATTTTTGTGTTTAGGTTTAGGATGAATTCAATGTAAAAGAATTTAGGAAATACCATAGATAGATGTGATGTAGTAATCACACTCTGAACTCAGTCTATCATACTTTCTGTAGCAATGCGTCCACATTAACCCTTGACAGTGTAAAACGAATCCATGCCTTAAGTGCCCCTTAACTTTTACTCATCGCAACCATAGTGGGTCTCGAGGTCATCAGGCATCCCCTTACTTTTATTTAGATAATATAATAAAAATCCCCATTATATCTCTCTTGCTTATGAAATGACTAATTGGACAAGATAACCTCGATGACTTTGTTTTTCCATCATTAAAGCAGTAATGGTCACAGTTCATTTTTGTGTGTGCGTGTGTGTGTGTCTGTGAGGGAGATTGTGTGCTTTGGAACCTGTCTCTAAAAGTGGTGTAGAAAAAAGAGGGGAGTTTGGAGTTAGGGCTCTTGGGTCCCAGTTCCAGCTCTTTTACTTACTAATTGAGTGATCTTGGTAAAGTCACTTAACCTTTGTGAACCTCAATTTTCTTACCTTTAAAGTAGAGATAATAGTGCCTATAACTCATTTATTCTAATGAGCTTATTATATATGTAAACATAGTTTTTTAAGTCTAAATACGACATAATTATTAATGCTTATTATTAACAAGATAGTGTGTAATAACCAATAATAATAACTATGCAAGATTTGTGCCCTCTGCTCTTGACTTTTAGAGCGATTAATTGTTACCATACTCTTCAGACTTGAAAACTTGAGCTTTAGCTTTTAAAAAGATCTTTATTTTAGGGAATTTTGTTACTATCTCTAATAATGTTTTTAATAAGAGGGATAGACATTACCTTTTTAACACTGCCCTGCTTCAGCAGTATATACCCTGCTAAGTTTGTGTTCTATGAATATTATAAATATTACATACGTTATATAATAACTGTGATTTGGTCAGTTTTCATCATTAAAATCATAGAAGAGCACATAACAGCTTTTCGTGTATTATCTCATTTGATCTTTGCAATCATGGAGTAAGGTATTCAAGATAAACGTTATCTTGATGGATTTTTTTTTTCTAAACTAAAAGACTGTTTCTCATGCTCTTTCACTTGCCATCCTCATGGGGTTTTTTTTTAAACCATTTTTTTGAGGTATGATTGACATACATTTAATGTATAAATAGCTTATGTATTTAATGGATAGAACTTGATGAGTTTGGAGATAAGTATACACCTGTGAAGCCATCACCATAATCTATACTATAAACATATCTATCACCCCCAAAAGTTTCCTCCCACCCTCTGTTTATTATTTTTTTTTTGCATGTGTGATAAGAATGCTTAACATGAGATCTACTCTCTTAACAAATTTTTAAATATACAGTACAGTGTTGTTAGCTATGGGTCACTGTGCTCTGCGGTGGATTTCTAGGACTTCTTCACCTTGTATGACTGAAACTCTGTAGCCTTTGACTAATACCTCCTTGTCTCCCCCTCCCTCAGCCCCTGGCAACCACCGTTCTGCTCCCTGCTTCTATGAATTTGACTGTTTTAGATTCCTCACATAAATGGTATCCTGAAGTATTTGTCCATCTGTGTCTGGCTTATTTCACTTCGCCTAATGTCCTCTGTGTTGTTGCACATGGCAGGATTTCCATCTTTTTTAAGGCCGAGTAATATTCCATTGTATGTATATATACCACATTTTCTTTATCCATTTATCCATCAGTGGTTGCTTTCATGTCTTGGCTATTGTGAATATTATTGTAGTGAACATGGGCATTCAGATATCTCTTCAGGATGCTAATTTCAATTTGCTCAGATGTATATCCAAAAGTGGGATTGCTAGTTCATATGGTAGTTCCATTTTTGATTTTTTGAGAAACCTCCGTAGTGGCTTTTCCAACTTATAGTCCCACCAACGGTCTACAGGGGTTCCCTTTTCTCCACATCCTCTCCACATACCTAACTCTTTTGTTTGTTTGGTAATAGCCATTCTAACAGGTATGAGGTGATATCTCATTGTGATTTCGATCACCTGTTTCATTGTGCTTTTTTAGTTTGTCATAATCCCGTCGTCTATTTTTGCTTTTGTTGCCTGTGCTTTTGCTGTCATATCCAGGAAATCATTGCGAAGACCAACCTCAAGAAGCGTTTCCCGTGTTACTTCTGGGAGTCTTATGTTTCTGTACTTATGTTTCAGTCTCTAATCCACTTTGAGTTGATTTTTGTGTGTGGTGTAAGATTAGGGGCCAGTTTTATTCTTGTGCGTATGGATATTCAGTTTTCCCAGCGCCGTTTATTGAAGAGACTATCCTTTCTCCATTGTGTGATCTTGGCACCCTTGTTGAAGATCAGATGACCGCATCTGCGTGTCCGTTTCTGGACTCTATTCTCTTTTCTTGGTCTCTGTGTCTGTTTTTATGTCAGTACCATACTGTTTTGATTACTCTAGCTTTGTAATGTATTTGAAATCAGGAAGTGTGATGCCTCTAGGTTTGTTCCTCTTATTCAAAATTTCTTTGGCTATTTGAGGTCTTTTGTGGTTCCATATGAATTTTAGGATTGTTTTCTATCTCTATAAAAAATGCTATTGGAATTGTGATAGGGATTGCACTGAATCTGTAGATTGCTTTGGGGAGTATGGACATTTTAAGAATATTATTTCTCCAATCTATGAACGTGGAATGTCTTTCCATTTATTTGTGTCTACTTTAGTTTCTTTCGTCAGTTTTTTTCTAGTTTTCAAGTACAAGTCTTTCACCTCCTTGGTTAAGTTTATTCCTAAGTATTTATTCTTTTTCATGCAATTTTGAATGGAATTGTTTTCTTAATTTTGTTTGTGTTAATTTTTTTTTCTTGAGGAAGATTGTCCCTGAGCTAACATCTATTGCCAGTCTTCCTTTTTTTTCTTGAGGAAGATTGTCCCTGAGCTAACATCTATGCCAGTGTTCCTCTATTTTGTGCGTGGGACGCCATACAGCATGGCTTGATGAGCCACCACTGTGTAGGTCCACACCCAGGATTCAAACCTGGGAACCCTGGGCCGCCAAAGGGGAGTGTGCAAACTTAATCACTACGCCACTGGGCCAGCCCTTGTTTGTGTTAATTTTGTTTTCTTAATTTTATGTTCTATGAGATGTATAAATACTGCGTATGTTACATAACTATTATTTAGCTATTTTTCATCATTAATACCATCATAGTATAGAATTTTCCTATAGTATTATCTCATTTGATCTTTGCAATCATGGAGTGAAGTATTCAGGATAAACATTATCTGATGAATTTTTTTTTTATAGTAATACAGTTGTAACTTTGGAGACCAGCTTTGAAGCTCCTAAATGATGTCGTTTCCTAGGCTAAACTAGTAATTGTAAAACAGTATGTCTTTAGACTTAAGCTTGATGCCATTTTGTTTCATTTGAGGTTCTTTGTCATATGACCAAAACTAAGACTGTATCTTAGCAGTGCTAATTTTATTCCTCCAGTTTAGTCCAGTGTTTCTCAAGTGAAAGCTTTGGTAAACACCAGGAAAATCCACCAGGAAGATCATTTATATATACAAAAGTTGCAAAACTCCAGGCGAGTTATAGATGGCAGTATTGGTAAATGTAGGTCCTACAGATGGGTAACTCAGCCTCTTCACCTTCTGAACCCTGTCCTTCCATTTCCTCTCTCTTAGATGTTAAGATCTGCAGCCAGGCCCACAAGGATGGAGGGAAAAAGGAAAGAGTGGGGATAGTTTTTAATTTGTTTTCTAAAGTAATGATGGAAGTAGAGATTTGATGGAGTTGTGAGAAAGGTATTTTTGAAATCTGTTGTTTAACCCAAATCTAAAACAGAATTACTTGTCTATTAACAGAAATGGTGAAGTTTTTTTAATGTAATTTATATTACTGATATTTGAAATAGTTAGAAGTACCAGAAGAAATATTTGAATCAATTTGAGGTAGAAAATCGTGAGGATTAAGATTGAGTTTTATGTGAAAACTCCTTATCCGGATAGCTCAGGAATCCATAATCCATATTTTGTCCTTTTTCCCGTCTTTACAGCATCATCACCAGGCAAGAGTTTTCCACATGGCAATTTTTCAGATGGTATAATATGTTTCCTTTTATTATAGTTGTGCTTATTTTCTTTGTCTTCTTATTTGTCCCAAAAGTTTCACCACTCCCATTAAATAATTTGGGTCAAATACTTAAAGGCTTTCTCTCACAAAACTCATGTATTAAGAGCATGCTTTGTACTTCACCTCTACATGCTGCAAATAATTATGAAAGAAATTGGCCTTGTTTCTCGAGGAGCTGTCAATTTAATGGGCGCTCAGATCTTCTGCTCTTTCTTCTGTTTCTGGCTGATTTCTGCCTATTTTCTCTTGGTGGAATTTGTGTTTTCTTTCTCTATTGGAAATACTTAAATTGTGAAACATAAATTGATCGTCTTTATCACTCCTATCATTAGATGACAGCGTTCAGAAATCAGAACTTTGGAACCAGTCTCCGTCAACCTCCAGCCAACGTAAGTTTGTCTCTTCAGTTCTTATTGAGTCTCTAAAATCGGTGATCCATAATTGTTTTTCAGTTTTTTGACAGCGAAATAACTTAATGCTATTTGAAGAACTGTATTTTAAGCACTTCAGAGGAAAAAGTAGATATCTTACGAGCAGAAAAATTCTTTAAGGACAAACTCTATGAAACAGCAGCTGGTTTTTCTCCTTCACTTCACTGTCCATAAGATCAAAAGTAAAAGTTAATAAGTAAATGACTGATACTATCAACTGAGTGAACCTGGCTGAGTCAAAAGAAAGACAACACATAGCATGACATAATGGGATTACCACGGATTTTAGAGTCTACAGACCTATATTTGAATTAGATTGGACCACTTACCTTCTGTACAGCCTTGGGGCAAATTTCTTTAATTCTCTAATCCTGTTTATTATCCTGCATGAGTACTAAGAAAATAACAGTGATTCTCAAACTTTTTGGTCTCAGTACCACTTTCCACCAGCAAAATTAGTAAGTACCCGAAAATAAAATATAGGTTATACCTGTCCATATTTACCTTAAAATTAAAGTTGAAGATTTTAAAAAATATTTATTAATTTATTTTTAAATAATTTAGAAGAGTGACAAATTGTTTTATATTTTTTCTAATCTCTTTAATGTCTGACTTAATAAAATGGAGCTGGATTCTCGTATCTGCTTCTGCATTCAGTCTGTTAAAATAGATTGTTTTGATTGAAGTATCTACAGAAAATCCAGCTTTATACAGATATGTAGAATTTTAATTGTCTTCAGATAATTGTGGGTGTCTCTTTTGATACTCTCTAAAACTCAAACTCAACAAGTGGTAGTTTCTAAATGTTATTTGAAATGTGAAATCTGAAATTATGTTAATGAACTTTTTGTATTATATTACATAAAAATCCATTGGTCTTGTACCTTGAATGGAATGTCACATATGCTGGTCATTTGGGAAATATTGGTTCACTAAGTCACATAGATCTTCCATATGTTGACACATTTTGTAATACAGTGTAAATCACATTTGTTAATAGCACCTCAATCTGAAGACAAAAATGTCTTTAGTACTGGAGCTGTCAGGCTCATGGTGGCAGACACAAGATTTATACAATTCTAATTTTCACTTGAAATCTTGAATTTTATAATTGGTAACAGATATTGTCCGTTTTCTTCCTAGAAGCAGTAGGCTCACTTTATTCATTTTCAAAAAAATGTCTGCCAAATACGGAAGTCTGACTAATCATAGTTTGTCACTGGTTCTTTCAAGCAAAAATATCATGAAAAAAGCACTAGTTCAGTTTACAGCTCAGTTGCGCAAAGTTCTTTTCCTTGAGGCGACTGTTGTACGGTGCCATGCCACGGCAGTGCTTTGTGTATGCTTCCCAGTTCTTCACACAGACTCTTAAGATTTCTACACAGAGGTTGAGTTTTAATAAGGTAAATAATTTTAACTGCTTCATGAAAGACATTCTTAGGTGACACTGATAACCTTGAATGTGTGGCCATGAAGGATACAAAGACTACACTAGTCCAGTTTGTGCCACTGCCGTGTGATTCATGCTAAAGCAGCCATCGTTTTCCACCGTGGCTTTTTGCACCATCAATGCAAATGTCAACATGGTACAAAAAGTCAACTGTTGTCTTAGTGCTATGAGAATACATTTAACCTCAAGGACCCCCGTGAAAGAATCTCGAGGTACCCCACCAACCACACTTTGAGAACTGTTGCTCTAAAAGGTCCGTAGTACAATTATTATCCTAAAGCAGTCAATCAATAAATAGAAGGTGTAATAGTACCATTGTTGCTATCATATTGAATGATTAAATGAAGTATATAAGAAAGTGCTTTATAAACTGAAAAGCACTAGATGAAAGTAAATTATTGCCAATAATAATTAGAGATGAGTTGCAAACTAAATTTTACCGGAATTAACTTGCATGCCACAAAAAATAAGCATCCATTGGGGCTGGCCCCGTGGCCGAGTGGTTAAGTTCGCGCGCTCCGCTGCAGGCGGCCCAGTGTTTCGTTGGTTCGAATCCTGGGTGTGGACATGGCACTGCTCATCAGACCACGCTGAGGCAGCGTCCCACATGCCACAACTGGAAGAACCCACAACAAAGAATATACAACTATGTACCGGGGGGCTTTGGGGAGAAAAAGGAAAAAATAAAAAAATCTTCAAAAAAAAAAAAAAAATAGGCATCCATGTAATTACAGGGACGGCTAGCTATCCTAATACGTTGAAGACGCTCACTTATAGTGCATCCTTTTCTTTATTCCTTTATGTGCTTTAAAAAATTCCACCTTGGATAATTAACCATGTGAACTCTGAGATTCTAAATTAAAAAATATTTTGTAAAGTATCTTTTAATATTGGTTACCTCCCAAATATTAGCAGTAGTAGCAATAGTTTTGCTTTATAAATTATATCATTTTTGACCTGCTTATGCCATTTCATATATTTAAATCCTGCTTTTTCCTCTTAAGACTTTTATCATTTTGACATTGAAGAGACTTATGCATACTTATACGTATAACTTAAAACCTATCAGTGAGATTTTCTTGAAAACCTGTGAGAAATTATTTCTTTAAGAAAGTAAATTATCAACTCCTTTCTTTAAATTTCTTCCTCATTTATCTAATGTTTATAAAGATTAGTATTGGTTTTAAAAGTCACCTGAATCTAATAAAATAATATTTATATCTGTCATTTTGTTTTCCTGTGCAGAAGTGACTGGACAGCCCAAAAATGCACCTTTTGTCAAGACGAAGTGGTGGTTGCTACTCGTTCTGATAGCTGCTCTTGCCCTTGGGAGCTTTTGGCTCTCTCCTACTCCTGAGGTGGAAACCACTGCTGTTCAAGAGTTCCAGAACCGGATGAAACAACTTATGAAGAAGTACCAAGGTCAAGATGAGAAGCTGTGGAAAAGGAGCCTAACATTCCTGGAGAAACATCTTAATAGCTCCCAACCTCGGCCTCAGCCTGCTATCTTGCTGCTCACTGCTGCTCAAGATGCTGAACAAGCACTCAAGTGCCTGAGTGAACAAATTGCTGATGCCTATTCTTCCGTCCACAGTGTCCGTGCCATCAGGATTGATGGGGCAGGCAAAGCTACTCAAGACAGCGATGCTGTCAAACTAGAGGTGGATCAGGAACTGAGCAATGGATTCAGAAATGGCCAGAATGCAGCTGTGGTGCACCGCTTCGAGTCGCTGCCTGCAGGCTCCACTTTGATCTTCTATAAGTATTGTGACCATGAAAATGCAGCTTTCAAAGACGTAGCCTTAGTCCTGACTGTCTTGTTGGAGGAGAAGACACTTGAAACCAGTCTAGGCCTAAAGGAAATTGAAGAGAAAGTGAGGGATTTCCTCAAAGTCAAGTTCACCAACTCTGACACACCCAACTCCTACAAACACATGGACCCAGACAAATTGAGTGGGCTCTGGAGCCGAATTTCTCACTTAGTCCTGCCTATACAACCTGAAAATGCCCTGAAAGGGGGCATCTGCTTGTAAGGGGTGACGGAAGAGAAAATCATGTCTCAAGTTCTGAGAACTTTTCAGACTTTCCAACCAGAGACAGGATTCAGAGCTCTTTTTGAAAGAACTGGTTTCTTTTTGAAGGAAGTTAAGTTCTTATGGAAACCTGGAACATCCATATATATAACCTAATGATCTGTTATTTGAGAGAATCGTTTATTTCCATGAGCTCTCTGTTAATGGTATTTGAGGACTGTAAATGATCTGCAGTCCCACAGAGGATCCCTTCAGATTCTGGGGCGAATCATCGCTGTGATATGACCAGTGGGAGAGAGTAGGCTCCTTCCTATGAATCTTCCCAATTTTTTATCTTAGGTCTTTGAGTTTGTTGAGTTGTTAGACAGCTCTCTAAATGCAACCATGGGTTTTCCCATTTTGTTCTCTTTTACATCATTTAGGTGTGATTTCCTTAGTCAGCTTCCGCTTATAGGAACAAAAGTAATGAAAGGTCATCTGAGTGTGTGTTTGAATTTTTTTTCCTTTGTTTTTGGAGGGCGGGGAGGAGGAAGCAAAAGAAAAGAGAGAAATTGTGAAATGGGGTAGGAAAGGAGGAAAAAAACAGTCTTCAAGGTGAAATGTTAAGCCACTGAGACTTAGATTAGTCAAACATGGTCATGTGAACTCCTTTCTCAGAGAATTCTCTTGGGATTTGTTTTTCACATGGTTTTTTTTCCCCTCTAAGAAATTTTTGGTCCTCCCAAGGATTTCGAAGCATGTACATCATGAAATTTTGTATATTTGTTCATTTGACTCTTCTGCATGGGTAAATTCAGAGCAGTTTATTTTGGACATATCCTGAAGCTGTTGTTTTGAATCAAGAAATACAGTTTCAGGAATTGGTAAACCATTTGTTAACCAGCTTTTCTGGGCTGTTGAAGAAGGATTTAATTTTCTGTGTGTCCACTTGTTACAGTCTAAGTCCTTGAATGATGCTCTTATAACAAAAGTAAGGATTTACTATGCACGTGATAGATTTTATTGAGTGCCTCAAGCCAAAAAGAAAGTAAACTTTACCATATATGAAGAATGTTAAAAGGTACTACTGTACATTACTGGACTATTATAGTATTTTGGTTGTAACTTTGCATCTATAACTGAGCTTATCTACCAACTGCTTTGGTTTTCTTAGTATCTTAAAATTCTAGATCCACCGTGTTTTTTTATTGTCTACGAACCTTTAAATGAAAATTTTGTTTTTAGAGTACCAGAGCCAGTTATTGCCTTCATCATTTACCTTGTGAGGATCCCGCGACTGGTAGTAGAGTGTGGTCTAGTTTCTTCCCACTAGGACTACCAGTGTTCATAAATTCACATCCCTTATTATAATTTCTTCCTGACTGTCAAAAGTCAAATCATCTGATTTATAGAGGATTCTAAAACAAGGTTTTTTAAAAGGCTCATTTTATACATATATATTATATGGAGAAGCAAATGTTTTTATTAAATGTTTCACTGACCAAAATAATTTTAAAGTAATTAATGTTACTTATATCTTTCAGGAAAAATAATTGTAGCAGCTAATCTGTAAATGACTTTAAAAGCTATTTTAGTAATTTAAATAAATTTACTTTCTTGGTTTGTACCATCTGTGTGTGTTGTAAACTTAATAATTCATACGCTTTTTTTTGAATCCTAGAATTTTCCTTACACTAGAACAATTTTCGTGACTTCTGCTAGGAGAAACAAAGGCCAAAGATTGGGAGCCGTTCGCAAATACACTGGTTAGAAATAGAATCACCATGACTTTCTGTTTTATCCAGGGATTTTGAATTATCACTCAAGTGGAATTAATGTAGGTATTCCCAACCTAGCAGAAGAATCTACAGCAGTGTTTCTCAAATTTTTCATTCTCACCTCCCTAAAGAGCTATTTTAGATAATTTTTTTTCTAATCGCCTACCCCTGTAAAATTTCAATACCAGCCATATACTGTATGTCTGTTCATGAACTTTATATTTTTGGACTTTATACATATGAAAAGTTAAGAGTTTTTTGCCCCCAATAACCAATTTTTGCCCCCAGTAAGAATGCATGCTCGAGGGGCCAACCCGGTGGCGCAGCAGTTAAGTTCGCATGTTCCGCTTTGGCGGCCCGGGGTTCACCAGTTCAGATCCCAGGTGTGGATGTGACACTGCTTGTCAAGCCATGTTGTGGTAGGCATCCCACATATAAAGTAGAGGAAGATGGGCACAGATGTTAGCTCAGGGGCAGTCTTCCTCAGCAAAAACAGGTGGATTGGCAGCAGTTAGCTCAGGGCTAATCTTCCAAAAAAAAGAATGCATGCTCAAGAACATCTGTATTTGAGATCATTGCTGCCTAAAACAGTTTGTTTTCTGTTCATGTTATTATAATCCTTTGGAAGGGAAAATTTATTAAGTCATCAGCTTGAAAGTAGGAACTAGGGTCTCTAGAAACTAGGTACATTGTGACTTTGAGTGACAACATTGGCCCAGGGAAAACCACAGTACAGTACTGGTCTTAAAATTTCTAGAAGCTTAGTTTGGTTCCTTTTTTCAAATGACTTTCTTATATTTAAGGAAGTTTTCTAACCCTCCAATCCTCAAAACAAAGATTGGAAGTAAACTTAATTTTCATTCTCTGAAGAAAACTATGAAGAAAGGGTTTGCATAGTTCATACCATTAGTTAATGCCTAAAGTAATGATATAAAACCCAGTTTCCCTGTGACCTCAGGTCTTGAAAATGGTCTTTTGTTGGCAGTGTAAGGAAGCATTTGAATGCATAAAGATAATGGACTATTCTGCTGCATTGTCCTTACCAAGGTCAGAGTAAAATCTTATGGTATGAAGATTCTGCTGGCATTAGCCACCTGGGATGAAGATGTGAGTTCTGAATCTGGGAAGACTGCTATTGACTGAAAAAGAGGAAACTCTTGCCTTGAATACCTATCTCTCTGTGGCCTGGATTCAGAGAAGACCTGGTTTGCTTGTGGGCTCTTCTAAATGGTAGGGAAAATTATAGCCTGTCACCTGAGCAGAAACTGGGAGAAACCCCTCCCAATCTACACATTGTACTCTTTTGCATATTCTTGGACTTTTCTGGAATGTGCATTTCCCTTGCCCCATTTTCATTCTCTACTAATTCTTATTTGTTCTTAAGGCCTTAGTTTTTTAGGCAGAACTTCACTGAAACCTTCCTTAATTCCCTTCCCCCAAATACTGGTTTAGGTGCCCCTTGTTTATTCTCTAATTCATCCTGTATTACCCCTAACACAGCAGTTAGCACACTCCCATTACCATCTGCCTCTTGATAGCAAGAAAATGTCATCAATATATACACAGTGGTAATCACGTAAAGTGCTCATATCTGTTGAATAAAAATTGCAAGCCCTACCTAACTAGCTAGAATACGTAAGTTGCATCTTTCTCAGTGTTTTAAAGATTTCATTTTTTCTTTTTCTCCCCAAAGCCCCTGGTACATAGTTGTATATTTTTAGTTGTGGGTCCTTCTAGTTGTGGCATGTGGGATGCCGCCTCAGCATGGCTTGATGAGCAGTGCCATGTCCGTGCCAAGGATCTGAAGTGGCAAAGCCCTAGGCTGCCGAAGAGGAGCACACAAACTTAACCACTTGGCCACGGGGCCAGCCCCTTTCTCAGTGTTTTATTTGCTTTTTCCCCGTTATTCCTAAACCTTTATATAACTATTTCAGCCTGGACTCAATAGCGCTATGAGTAATTTGAGGAAAGAGGGAGGGGATCAATCCCAGAGGTGTGAGGGAAACCTTGCAACGAAGGGTCGTTAGTGTGAGATCCTCAAAGGGAAGGTGAATGTTAAGAGACAAAACTGGGAGGCCATGAGGTTTTTCTACAGTGAGATTTGGAATTCGAATTTTCTTTAAAAAGTTTCCTTAACATCTTTTCATATTGCCTAAGAGAGTATTATAGTTCAGATAAGAATTGGCTATGGATGTGAAGAGAAGATGGATAAGAAAGATATTTGAGAAGTAGAAATGACATGGTTTGGTAGTTGAATGTAATGTTACATAGAAAATACCTCATAGAGGACTCCTCAAAGTTCTGTACTACTAAAAATACCTCTTCATTCTACTTAGCTCATACATCTCCTCTTTCCAAATACTAAGCATACAGTGGTAGAGTAAGTTCTTACCTCTGCATGTCTTTATGTTGACTTTTTTAACAGTTTGAATTAAAGAGTTAGGAATTTGTATGTAAATAAAAACTCTGTCCAACCAGCAAAAGTGAAAAGGGGAGGTGGGGTGGGTGTTGTAAGAATATACATCTCAGACTCAAAGACAGGAAAATAGGGAAACTGTGAAGACTGTTCTGGATGGGGACCTCAGCAGCCATTCTCTCTGCCTCTCTACTTTTGGCTTGCTATGCATTAGCAGCTTCCCTTTTGTAACTTAGACATACCAAGAGGGTAAACCTGATTGGCTCAATGCAGTGTATGGATCACCCCTGAAAAGAATATATGATTAAACATAGCTGCCTAGGTCCCCCCTTTAACAGGGACCATTGAGTGGGTATGGGGTAGGGCAGTTTCCTAAGGTCAAGCCAAGGAGTGGGCAAATACGGTTAAGGAACAACTGAATATATCTTCAAATGTGTAAAGACCTTTATATAACACGAAGCTATACTGGTTAATTCCTTTCATTTTAGCTTTTTTTTAAAAAAATTAAGTGATGTAAGCATCATGACAGAGTGAGCTCTTCCCTTAGACTCTCCCCATTAAGATACAATGAAAAGGACGTTCATAAACCAACAGAGGACATTTACACAACACAATAGGCATCTGAGATACCCACACAGTGATACATCTGAAGGTGGAGGAGCTGTACCCCTGGGAAGAAGTGGAAGGATGTAAGGGCATCTCCTCGCCTTCCCTGGGAGTGAGTTAGGGCACAGGACCATGCATGACTCTGAGAAGAGAGAGAGAAGGGGCAGCTGTCTGCAGGAATGCCTTCACACACTCAGTTATCCACCAGCCGTAGGAAAGCTCCACACACAGGAGGCTAAGCTATTCAAGGGGTGTCTTCATCAAGCCAGCAGCCCAGGAGAACAGATAGCAAAAGCAGAGCAAGAATGCCCACAGGATCATGCACGTGAAAGAAAGCACCCTTCCCCCAACCTGGTGCATCAGCTTAGCCAGTCAGCCAGAGCAAGGAACTCCCTTCAAGAGCACATGCCCATGCATTTGAAAAGCAGCTGTGGCGAGTGGGCAATTGCAGATGGGCCCTGTCAGCATAGGTTCCAAAGGACAGGCACAGATGCCAGGGATTGTGGTGGGCTCAGAAGACACAGTTCCTGACCACCCCCAGTGGCGGCAGGTGGAATCTGTGACCAGATTCTATCACTATTTGAAGGCACAAATCCACCCCATCAAATAGTATGAAGAAATATGTTAATACTCCAAACCAGAAGGAAAATGACAAGCACCCAGAAATCAATCCTGAAGCCACAGAAATTTACAATCTAAGTGATAGAGAATTCAGAATAGCTATCATGAAAAAATGAGAATTCAGAAAGACAGTTCAATGAAATCAGGAAAAAACTAATGAGCAGAGGGAATTCTTCATAAAAGAGATTGAAACTATAAAGAAAAACCAATCAGAAATCTTGGAGATGAAAAACACAATGAATGAGAGAAATATCTGGAATCCTTGAATAACATAGTTGATATTATGGAGGATAGAATTAGTAGTTGTGGAGGAGAGAAATATAGACATGCTTCAGGTGGAGGAGAGAGAACTAAAACTAAAAAGAAATTCTCTGAGAAATATCCAATTAAATAAGGAAATGCAACATAAGGATTATAGATATTCAAGAGGGAGAGGCGAGGGAGAAAGGGGCAGAGGGCTTGTTCAAAGAAACAATAGAGAATTTCCCAAACCTGGGGAACGAGCTGGAATTACAAGTAAAAGAAGCTAATAGAACTCCTAATTACGTCAATGTAAAAAGACCTTCTCCAAAGTAGTAAAACTGGCAAAAGTCAATGACAAAAAATATTAAAGGAAGCAAGGCAGAAGAAAATAACTTACAAAGGAATCTCTATCAGGCTTTCAGCAGATTTCTCATCAGAAACTTTGCAGGCTAGGACAGAGTGGAATGACATTCAAAATTCTCACAGACAAAAACTTTCAGCCAAGAATACTCTATCCAGCGAAAATATCCTTCAGATATGATGGAGAAATAAAAAACTTTCTCAAATAAACAAAAGCTGAGGGAGTTCATCACCACAAGACCCCCCCAACAAGAAATGATCAACAAGGCCCTCATACCTGAATAAAAAGAAAAGGTTTACAAAGCCTGAGCAAGGAGATAAATAGGCAGACAAAAATCAGAAAATTGGAGCTATCAGAACAGGTCAGCAAGCACTTAATTATAACATTGAAGATAAAAGGAAGGAAAACATCAAAAATAACTATAATCTTGTCATTTTAACCACAAACAACACAAAGTGGAATAAGTTGTGACAACAACAACTTAGAAGGGGAAGAGGATGGGAATGGAACCTGCTTAGACTAAGGAACTAAGAGGCTATCAGAAGATGGACTATCTCATCTACAAGATTTTTTATACAAACCTCACGATAACCACTAAATAAATAATCAGAACAGAGACACAAATGATAAATAAAGAGAAAACTGAGAAAACCAACGTAGAGAACTACCAAAGTGAATTGGCAACCCGAAATACATGGGACTAGAAACAAGGGAAAACAGAACAACTGGAAAACAAGTGATAAAATGACAGCATTACGCCTTCATTTATCAATCATCACTCTAAATGTAAATGCATTGAATTCTCTAATCAAAAGACACAGAGTGGCGAGGTGGATTAAAAAACAAGACCCAACAATATGCTGCCTCCAGGAAACACGTCTCTAAAGACAAATGCAGGCTCAGACTGAAGGGATGGAAGATGATACTCCAAGCTAATGGCATACAGAAGAAAGTAGACGTTGCCATACTTATATCAGACAAAGGAGATTTCAAGATAATAAAGGCAATGAGAGACCAAGAGGGGCAGTATATAATGACAAAAGGGAAACTCCACCAAGAGGACATAGCACTTATATATATGCACCCAACACCACAGCACCAAAGTACATAAAACAGCTATTAAGAAACCTAAAAGGAGATATTTAACAGCAACACAATAATAATAGGGGACCCTAACACCTCACATCAATAGATAGATCATCCAGACAGAAAGTCAACAGGGAAATAGTGGAATTATTTGAAAAACTTGACCAGATGGACTTAATAGATATATAAAGAACATTCCATCCAAACCCAGCAGAATACACATTCTTCTCAAGTGCACATAGAACATTCTCAAAGATTTACCATATGCTGGGAAACAAGGCAAGCCTCAATAAATTTAAGAAGATTGAAATCATATCAAGCATCTTTTCCAGCCATAATGCTATGAAACTGGAAATCAGCTACAAGGGAAAAGTTGGGAAAGTGACAAATATGTGGAGACTAAACAACATGCTACGGAAGAACCAATGGATCATTGAAGAAATTAAAGGAGAAATGAAAAAATATCTAGAGACAAATGAAAATGAAAATACACCATACCAACTCATATGGGATGCAGCAAAAGTGATCCTAAGAGGGAAATTCTTAGCAATACAGGCCCACCATAACAAACAAGAAAAATCTCAAATAAGCAATCTTAAACTACACCTAATAGAATTAGAAAAAGAACAAACAAAGCCCAAAGTCAGCAGAAGGAGGGAAATAATAAAAATTAGAGCAGAAATAAATGAAATTGAAACAAACAAACAAAAAAAACCAGTAGAAAGGATCAATGAAACTAAGAGCTGCTTCTTGGAGAAGATAAACAAAATTGACAAGCCCTTAGCCAGACTCATTAAGAAGAAAAGAGAGAAGGCTCAAATAAATAAAGTTAGAAATGCAAGAGGAGAAACTACAATGGGTACCACAGAAATACAAAGGATTATAAGAGAATACTATGAAAAACTATATGCCAACAAATTGGACTATCTAGAAGAAATGGATAAATTCTTAGACTCATAGAACCTCCCAAAATTGAATCAAGAAGAAATAGAGAATCTGAATAGACCAATCGCAAGTAAAGAGATTCAAACAGGAATCAAAAACCTCGCAAAAAATAAAAGCCCAGGACCAGATAGCTTCTCTGGAGAATTCTACCAAGCATTCAAAGAAGATTTAATATCTGTCTTTCTCAAACTATTCCAAAAACTTGAAATCAGAACACTTCCAAGCACATTTTATGAGGCCAACATCACCATGATCCCCAAGCCAGACAAGGGTAACAAAAGAAGGAAAATTACAGGCCAATATCGCTGATGAACATAGATGCAAAAATCCTCAACAAAATATTGGCAAACAGAATACAGCAATACATTGAAAGGATCATACACAATGATCAAATGGGATTTATACCACAGATGCAGGAATGGTTCAACATCCACAAATCAATCAGTGTGATACACCACATTAACAAAATAAGGAATAAAAACCACATGATCATCTCAGTAGACACAGAGAAAGCATTTGACGAGATCCAGCATCCTTTTCTGATCAAAACTCTCAGTAAAATGGGTATAGAAGGAAAGTATCTCAACATTAAAAGGCCATATGTGACAAACCTACAGACAACTTCATACTCGGGGAAAAACTAAAAGCCATCCCTCTGTGAACAGGAACAAGACAAGGGTGCCCACTCTCACCACTCCTATTCAACATAGTACTGGAGGTTTTGGCCAGAGAAATTAGGCAAGAAAAAGAAAGAAAGGGTATCCAAATTGGCAAGAAAGTAGTGAAACTCTCACTGCTTGCACACGACATGATTTTATATATAGAAAACTCTAAAGAATCAATTGGAAAACTGTTAGAAATAACAACTACAGCAAAGTTGCGGGATATAAAATCAACTTACAAAAATCAGCTGCATTTCTATACTCTAATAACGAGCTAACAGAGAGTTCAAGGATACAATCCCACTTATGATCACAACAAAAAGAATAAAATATTAGGAATAAATTTAACCAAGGAGGTGAAAGACCTACACAATGAAAACTATAAGACATTATTGAAAGAAATTGATGATGACATAAAGAAATGGAAAGAGATTCCGTGCACATGGATTGGAAGAATAAACATAGTTAAAATGCCCATACTACCTAAAGCAATCTACAGATTCAGTGCAATCCCAATCAGAATCCCAGTGACATTCTTCACAGAAATAGAACAAAAAACCCTAAAATTCATATGGGGCAACAAAAGGCCTTGAATAGCTAAAGCAATCCTGAGAAAAAAAGAGCAAAGCTGGAGGCATCACAATCCCTGACTTCAAAATATACTACAAAGTGATAGTAATCAAAACAGCATGGTCCTGGTAAGAAAATCAGATCAATGGAACAGAACTGAAAGCCCAGAAATAAAACCACACATCTACAGACAGCTAATCTTCAACAAAGGAGCTGACAACATACAATGGAGAAAGAAAGGTCTCTTCAGTAAATGGTGTTGGGAAAACTGGACAGCCACATGCAAAAGAATAAAAGTAGACCATTATTTTTCACCATACATGAAAATTAACTCAAAATGGAGTGAAGACTTGAAGGTAAGACGTGAAACCATAAAACTCCTAGAGGAAAATATAAGCAGTACACTCTTTGACATCAGTCTTAGAAGGATCTTTTCGAATACCATGTGTACTCGGGCAAGGGAAACAAAAGAAAAACTGGATAAAAGGGACTTCATCAGACTAAAGAGCTTCTGCAAGGCAAAGGGAACCAGGAACAAAACGAAGACAACCTACCAACTGGGAGAAAATATTTGTAAATCATATATCTGACAAAGAATCTCCAAAATATATAAAGAACTCACACAACTCAACAACAACAAAAAACAACCCAATCAAAAAATAGGCAGAGGATATGAACAGACATTTTTCCAAAGCAGATGTACAGATGGCCAACAGGCATATGAAAAGATACTCAACATCACTGATCATCAGGGAAATGCAAATCAAAACTACAATAAGATATCACCTTACACTCATTAGAATGGCTATAATCACCAAGATGAAAAATAACAAATGTTGGAGAGGATGTGGAGAAAAGGGAAACCCATACACTGCTGATGGGAATGCAAACTGGTGCAGCCACTACAGAAAACAGTATGGATATTTCTCAAAAAATTAAAAATAGAAATAACATACAACCAGCTATCCCACTACTGGGTATTTATTCCAAAGAATTTGAAATCAACAATTGAAAGAGACTTATGCACCCCTATATTCATTGCAGCATTATTCACAATAGCCAAGATGTGGAAGCAACCCAAGTGCCCATCAACTGATGAATGGATAAACAAGATATGGTGTATATGTATAAACAATGGAATACTACTCAGCCATAAAAAAGGAACAGTCACCCCATTCACAATAACGTGGATGGACCTTGAGGGTATTATGTTAAGTGAAATAAGCCAGATAAAGAAAGACAAATACCACATGATTCCACTCATATGTGGAAGATAAACTAACACATGGACAAAGAGAATAGATCAGTGGTTACCAGAGGGGAAGGGTGTTAGGGGGTGGGCATAAGAGGTAAAGGGGAACATTTATATGATAACTGATAATATAAATAATAATGTACAATGGAAAATCACAATGTTGTAAACTATTACGACCTCAGTAAAAAAAATCAATGAAAGGAAATTAAAGATAGTAGGAACAATATTAACGTATTCAAATCTGGGTCCTGGTCTTGGCTCTCTCTAGATAAATTTGACCTAAGCAAGTCCTTTTTGTAGCTCTGCTACAAATGTGTTCTGATTTCTTCCCATTGCTTCTCTGTTTTCTGTGCTGAAAAACGGGTACAGTTATCACAACTTCAGGTACATTTTAATATGTAATGGCTATTATTAATTTGTTAGAAGTCTCCCAAAAGAACACTGAGCTTTCTTTAGCTTTCAGTCTTGGGCAAGTGAGGTGGTAGGTGACCATGTACCCCTGATTCAAACTTCATTTTTTAAGGTTTGTTTTCTCACTTTTAGAGAGCATCATTCTTAGGCTAAACTCAAGAAGATAATCTAAAAAAAGAGAGAGAGAGAGAAATAATCTACTCCATGCTATACGGCCCTCTATAGAGAACATTCACCCATAGTAGCTATGTGCATTTCTTGATGGGCAAATTTTTTTTACTTACTCTCAATCTCTCCTAGTTTAAGTGGACTTCCTTTTATTTGGTCTGCAATGAAGATATTATGTCTTCCTCTTATAAAGATCTTTATATTTGAATATGTCTTGTTGTCCCTCACTCTTTTCTATGTTTTGTTAGCTATCTATTGAGTATTAATGCTCCAACACTGTTCCAAGCACTTTACGTGCTTTAGCTGATGTAATTCTCACAGTGACCCTTTGTGCGGTACTGTTGTCTCAAATTAATAGACAGGAAACTGAAGTACAGAAAGGTAAGGTGACTCTCAAGAACACCCAAGTAAAAAATGGTGACTTGCAGAGATTTGAACCCAGGCAGTCTTGCTTGAGAACATCTATTCTTACCATTATGTATATAGTCTCTAGAAGCCCATATATGGCATTTTCTTCCCAATCTTTTCAGGTTCTGTATAGGTTGGATTGTTTTTCCAACCTGTAGATTCTTATTTGTGGCTCTTCTTTAACTCTGTTCCTTTCTATCCTCCTTGCTCAGCTTTGTGGAACCCAATGTTACAGACGCACCAAGAGTCTGAAGAATTTCGAGTAGAGTGGGACAGTCATCACACAGTCCTACCTGTTGACTCATGTTTGTATACACTGGCATCATGCTTTTGTAACTAAAGGCCTGCAGTGTTGACTCACCGTTCAGCTTTTTTGAAATATCTACGTGTACCTAGATGTTAGCTGCCCCTGCATACCACACAGCCTCTGTTTTTGCCCTCTCTCAGCCTTAATGCAAAAACAGCACCTCCTTGAATTCCTGAGAAAGAGTCCATTTGCATCAAAAGCATTGGCAATTCCACAGAGACAGAGGGAAAATTATGCTAAGAGCACAGCCGCTACAATCTGGAGCCTGAAGTCTGACCACCTGAGTCCAAATTTCAGGTCCACACCTTTCTCGGTGAATGACATTGGCAGATTACTTCTCTATGCCTCAGCTTCCTCATCTCTAAAATGGGGAAAATAATGTAACTACTATCTTATAGTGTTGTTGTGAGGATTAAGTCACTTAATACACGTGAAGCTCTTAGAAAGTCCCGAGCACGTCAAAGGGTACAATGTTAGCCTTTTTTGTTCAGCTAAGTTCTTACCAATGATTCTCCTCTCCCTTTCTGAGTGGCATCAGTTGTGGCTGGCTTCTATTTCCACCCTCCTAGGTGACCCTTATTATGCAGAGTACTTGGGCTTTCTCCCAGTTTACACCTCTATTACAAACCCCAACCCATCACAATGTTCGTTAAACAAATGACTTGCGATTACCAGAATCCACTGTCTACAAAAATCTGGGGGACTATAAAGAATGAGAAAGCTTTCCATCACACACATATAGCTCATTCTCTCGTGTTTCCATGCCTTACTCAGTATCGCTGTCCTACTCTTATCCTTAAAGACCTCACTTTCATTCAAGCAACTGTAATTTGTCGAGATTATTTTCCAAATGCTGCACAGACCACCCAGTGTTGAACACGATGTGCCACCTAGATCCCCTTACAAGGAAGAATTTATTGCACCAGCTGCAGGGAGTGCGGTCAGTGGACAGCCTTCACGGATTGCCTTAGCTGCAGAGAGTCACTGTGCCCAAGGTTGTGCCAGGGGACGGGGAGAGTGGTGCACATTCAATGACTCATTGAGGGGATACAAAGACTCAGCCTTCTAAGCCCAACATAGTGCAACTTGGATGGGCCATTTGCACTCCAGAACTTCCCCATGGGATTGGCTGAGACTATGGGACATGTATTATAGTGTGACTTCTCTCTCTCCTCCGTCCTGCTTCCTTCTCCCCACTCCCTTCCTTGGTTCATACCAAGGGCGCTCCCTAGTCAACAGCCTATACTCTAAATGTCTCAGAATCTACTTCTCAGAGACTCCAACCTGTGTCACACTCAAAGCTCGGTGTATAAATGGAGTGAATAATAATTTTTATTGAGCACTTAATATGTGCCAGTCACCATGATAAGTACCATACATATAGCATCTCTTTTAATTTTCATAATCCTTTGAAGTAAGGACTATTACCATCTCTCTGTTTTAGACAAGGAAATAAAGACAAAAAGCTGTATTGTTAGTAACTGGTAGAGATAGGATTTGAACTCAGACCATCTGACTCCAGAGCCTACATTCTTAACCATCATGCTACATTCCATCCCATCATAATATCTATTCATTAAGAAGTGAGAATGTATTAAACTATATCTTATAAACGTTAAGCATATAATGGATATAAGTTAGGGAAACATAGTGCCAGACCTATGGGATCACTTGATTATCTGATGAAATTTACACGTCTTTATAGACATAAAACCTGGCAAAAATGTTTAGAACTCTATTAGGAAGAATACCTTTCTGGTAACAAAAGCCTACTGTGGTTCTGATTTCTTAACTTGAATGTAGGTTGAACTAGATAATATTTAAAATCTCTGTCAATGCTGACTCTATAAAATTGGCAAAGGTTGTAAGATCTGAAAACACCGTAAAGCCCAAAGCATTTTGCTTGACGTCTCGTCTGAAAGAGTCTTTATCTCTTGTAGTCCATAGTCTGCCCATTGTTCAACAGATGACTCAAGCTGTGTTTCAGTGGTGTAATATTTGCCACTTGAAATACAACATCTTAATGGGCAGATTCCAGTGAAATCTTTTCCTTTGGAAGTAGTCCCAAGCAATTAGATATTACGTTGTTAACTGGTGGGTTCCAAAGACCAAAGGTTTTCTCCTCTGAAATACTTTTATTAGCCTTGGATAAGCACGTTGACAGACACAGAGGGAATGAAGTGCTTTTGTGTTCAGGAAATGCAGCCAACTTCCTACCTCTGACTTCACCTCTGAGTTTTAATTGCTACTGAATCAGCAGCTCTGCTTTTTTTGAGTCATCTGCTTCTTCCTGAAGTAGCCCTTTGACGTTTGCCATTTTTCTCGAGGAGATCAATGTGTATTAGCGCTTGGACTATAGGTTAAGCTCGGATTGCGTTCTAAGCAACTAATCTTTGGCCCTTATCTAGTGTTATCTTGTTCTAGAAGAGGGACACAAACATAAAAATTTACAGCATCTCAACATCTGCCTTAAATCTTTCAAAAAGTGTACAGGGAGGAATATCAATATATATGTGCACGCAAAAAATGGCCTTTTAATAGGAAATAGAATATAAGTAACCCAAATGAGAGGGATAGTTGGATAAGGCTCATATATCTCTCATAGCTATAGCTGTCTCCCATAATTAGAAAGTTAAGTGCTTTTTCATTTGTTCCAAATCTTAAACATAAGCATGTGAGTTTAAACAAACAAACAAAAAAACAAGCGGGGAATGAATTAAAGCATGGTCCAGCCGTTTCTTTAAAGCATCAACTCTCCTCAAAACAACACAAACAGCAGGATGAAGTTAAAATACATAAAGAGTATAAATAGAAATGAAGAAAGCCCGAAAGTGGTTGAACAGGAAAGTTTGGAAGTAAGGTGCTGGGGTAATCTGCAAGCCTGCTAAAGTCCATTTTTCAGACAGTATGAGGTCATGCTTCGGATAACAAAACACTTCTGGCGCCTTTCATCTGAGGTTCTCCAAGTGCTTTGCTGACATTATCTAATAGCAAATATTATTACCCCCATTTTATAGGTGGAGAAACTAAGATACTAAGAGATTAAATAACTTGCTTAAACATGCACACTGAGTCGGTGATGGAACCAGAAATTCATTTCAGGAATCTAATCTACTTTTCTGTTCGTATCACCATGTCAGCTTTCCAGATACCCAAAGACATTTATTGGTGTAAAATTTGTACTAAATGTACTTTTAAAACTGATATTGTCTTCTGTCAACAATTCAGTGAAAATGCTTTCGTTGTAAGTCATGGTTACTTTCGGTGGGAGAAATTTAAGAGGTGATTTAAAAATAAATTCTCCCAGATTCCACAAAGTATCCACATTGGATTTAGGTTATTTAGCAGATCCGTTTTGGTATCTAATATAGAACCATCGTGAAATAATATCACTTCGTATCAAGTGTCCTAATGGCTATTTTGTGTGTGTGTCATACATTGTTTTTGATAGGGTGGGGCATGAACAGGAGAGGCCTAGAAATTATTCTATTTTCTATCCCCACTCAATTTAGAATTGTCCCTGAAAATTCTGTAATCTCTATGGGGACATATTATGAGAGGAGGGGGCGGTTCTTTCTTATTGTCCTTTTAGGAATGTTACTCTCTCTTACACTTTTGTCATAATCTCCAAGCTCCTATAAATCTTTTGTAGTCTGCTTCATGAACACAAAGTTTTCAGTGTGTGATGGATATCACTACTTCTAACAAAAATAAAAATATATAAATTGTTTCTATTCTATCAAATACCCGTGCTAAAAGTAAACTGTAATCACAGAACAAAAATTAAGTTTTCAGGATTAGAGTTGCTGACAGGAAATCAAGTTAATTTAGGACAGAGAGCTGCATATAAACATCGACAGATACACACATCTTTTCCTCATCACCTATGTGAGCTAGTTAAAAGGTGACTGGGAAGTTGGGGGAACAAGAGAGATCCTGAACTCAGCAACCAGAACTATTTCTCACTTAGTCACTCATATCTTTTCTCTTGGCCAAAGCACAGAAACCCACATCCCAGTGTTCTCTCGAAAGAACATCTAACTGCTTGGTGCAGCCACGCTGTGAAGTGGAACAGGCACGCGTTGTGCATTCAGAAGATGGAGGTTCCGGGTCCGGTCTACTGCTCTCCAACCTTGTGACCATGAGCAAGTCACTTCACATTTCCAAGCTTCAGCTTCCTCATCTGTGAAAGAGGGATGAGGGTAACACATCACAGGTTTTGATGAGAATTAAACAAGACTCTGTGGTGATTAACTGAGGTTATTAGAGGTAATGTACCAGTTATTTATATACATGTTATATAAATATATATATTAGTTATCTAAAGTACATATGTATTAGTTATAACCATTTATATATAAAATAAAGATCAGCATTTCTGTCAGACAGTTCCAGCTGCTTTTGTCTCCTTATAATATTTTGTGGGCCTTCTGTCAATGCAGCAGGATTTGTAACCAAATGCACACATGTTCTCATTTCTTGTTCAACAGGTGGGGAGCGTCCAGTCCTAGGAGATTCCAGGAGTGTTTTTAGTGGCTGATAAGCCTCACTGAAACCTGTGGGTCTTCTTCCCGGCTGAGCACCCAGCTGCCTTTTTCTATTTTTGGAAGGGCCACAGAAAGTCTCCTGTCAAGAGTTTAAAACTTTCCACTGCCTGTAAATAGGGTGGTTCACCCCTTGCAGAATATAACCTGGTTTGATTACATATAACCTCATTCTTATATTCTTCAGCTTTTATTTTTTTTATTTGCAGCTGTCTTGCTTAGGATGTTCCATTGCATAGTTCATTTGTATTATTAGTCCATAAATCAGATTGAAACAGAGATGCTCTAAAGAGAGATGCTCTTCTCTTTAAGAGTATTCTAAGAAAAAGGGGTTGCCTTTTTCTTAAATAAAGGGATTACCACATCTGTTAGCTAAGCTCTTTAAAAGGATGCCAATAGGGAAAATGCTAAAGAAAAAAAAAGGCACTCAACATTAAAAGAGACTAATCTTTGAAGGTTCATGGAAATTCAATACAGGAAAATATAATTTTTAAAGCTTAAAAACATTTTAAAATCACACGTTTCAGAAGTACTCTCGTTCTTAAGTGTAAAACTTAATTGGGAGAAATGGGAAAGACTTAGTGCTTAGAGTTAAATGTGTTGGTTGTCTCACAAATCTTTTTGAGGAAACCTGAGAAGATGGAAGCAGATCATAGTAAGAAAATGATCAAAAGTCAGGCTCACCCTAATCCAGGTGATTCTCAACACCAGAGTTTATCTTTTTTTTTTTGAGGAAAATTAGCCCTGAGCTAACTACTGCCAATCCTCCTCTTTTTACTTAGGAAGACTGGCCTTGAGCTAACATCCATGCCCATCTTCCTCTACTTTATACGTGGGACGCCTACCACAGCACGGCTTGCCAAGTGGTGTCATGTTCGCACCCAGGATCTGAATTGGCGAACCCCGGGCCGCTGAGAAGCAGAACGTGCGAACTTAACCTCTGCTCCACTGGGCCAGCCCCGAGTTTATTATTTTTATGTACTGTTATATACTTGTATGTATACATGTACCACAGAATATAGATAGAATTATTTTGGTTTTTATTTACACAAAAGTCAGACTGCAGACATCCTTCAAGCAAGTTGCTTTTTCATACGCAACAATGCTTTTATTAAGCAATGTTTTTGAGATGTACCCATTGTTTTCAATGTCTCACAATTGCTACAATAAATGAATCTATGATCCTCTATTAAAAAAAATAAAGTCAGCCTCAAGTTTGTGCTAAATCCTCATCTGCTTTTGGCCTTACCAGAAATAGAGGAAGTAAGAAACTCACTAACCCCATTGCCTGGCGCTATGCCAAAAACACTTAAGTGCTCATGTTAAAGGAGGGACTAGCTGTCAAAGGTGAAATGTGGGGGCTGACCCAGTGTTATAGTGGGTAAGTTTGTGTGCTCTGCTTAGGTGGCCTGGGGTTCATGGGTTCAGATCCCAGTCGCAGACCTACACACCACTCATCAAGCCATGCTGTGGTGACATCCCACACATAAAATACAGGAAGTTTGGCACAGATGTTCGCTCAGGGCCAATCTTCCTCAACAAAAAAAAGAAAAGAAAAGAAAAGAAAAGTGAAATGTGGATTTAAAGCAATTTTCCAGATAATTCAATCCTAAAAAAGCTACTTTGATCTGAATAACCAGATATTTAAGAAGTGGATTTTGTTCTGCTTTAGAGTTCCAGCTAGTTCTTCCAGTCTACTTCACTGATGGAATGGATTTATCTATCCATCCAACTACTCAATGAGTTTTTATTAACTGTTAGAGCTAAATGCATAGCACTGTGTTAAACAGGTTTATGTTTTATTTGTGATCGCAGAGAAGGGCATGCTCACAAAGGGCATGTTTACCCTTTTCGTGTTGACTTTACACATTACAGGATATACTTCCTAAATCCTAGCTACTTTACTGACCACTACAAACCAATAACTCAAAACAGGGTGGGAGAGAGTGTAGTCCTCCTGCGGGCTTAATTGTTTGCCCTTATAGTTCCATCAAATCTTCAAGTCACATCTCACACCTCAAAAAAAGATATATACCCTAAAACCAGAATCCCTGCTAACACTAGGTGCATCCAGGTTAAATTGCTTGTCCTAGAGTGGGAGGACAAGTCGGTATGAGTAGAGGATTTGGAATCAGCTGTAGGTTGGATCAACAATGCCCGGCTACTCAAATATGAAAGTTTCAAGCCCTTATTAAGCCTGAGGTATTTTATCAAACGGATTTCATTCTTGGCAACTGGTTTGTGCAAAATTAATGTGAATTATATTTATAGATTATTTGGAGTGGCAATTTTAAGGTCTTTTTTAAAGTTAGAAAATAAATTTCCAGACCATGCAAAGATAAGTTTGTGCTTATTTGGGCTTGTTTGCTACTAAATTCATTTAGCTGCAACGTACATTGAAAACCTCTCGGATCTCTTTCCTAACAGCAATATCTTGACTTTCCCAGATAGTAATAAATCTTTTACCTAGCAACAGGCAGAACCAATCTGTTTTAATATTCACTCAACTAGAGGTTGGAAGTAAACGAAGTGAAATAGAGAGCTCTGTTTTATTTGTATTAGAGTCTGTGTAATTAGAATTTTTCTTCCAAGTTATGGCTTTCTGCATTGGTCAGGGTAACTTTTCACAGTTAAGAAGACAGATTCTGAGCCACAGATGAGCTCAAATCCCAAGTTCCTCTTTTTTGATGAGGTAGACAAACACTGCTTCTTTATTGGTGTATTTTATCTGTGACCACGAAGAACTTTAAGGTACATTCCACATTATGTATTTCTGACCAGCAGTAGGCCCCATCACGTGCCCTCTCACAGAATCTCGAAATCTCAGGGCAATTCCTCTGAGCTGAGTCATGGTCTTGGGGCTGAGTGGCACCCATCCTGAGAAACACAGTGCTGTTGGGCATAGACTCGTGCCTGCAGGTTTGTCTGGTGAAAAGCAGACTCTGCTGAGGTGGTCCAGTACATTCTTACCAAAGGCAAATTCTTGTCGTGTTTTTTTTCTAGGGCTGTTAGGATGATGAAACAAATGGGCCAAAGCCCACTGCAAACACTGCAATAAGGTATCATACCTAATTCTCAGCTGATATCTAACCGGTCTGCGCTGCTTTGGTTGTTTACATATTAAAATAGTTCCACACTGGTTCCTAAATAGCTGCTGTCCCTCAGCAAACTGATGCCCAAGATCTAACAACTAAGGAGTTTATCCTTGGCCCAAAAGGGGGACCTCTGACCTGCTTGGCTCCCAATCTTATTGGTTGTTACAAAGCTTTAGAATCACTCTTGCCTAAAACAAATGTGGAAATAAAAGTGAATGACGTAACAAATAGACTGACTATGGTTTACAAATTTAACTTCCAATTACTAATGCTGCACAACAAATTATCCTGAAACTTAGTGGCTTAAATAAGAATATTTTGCTCACAAGTCTATAATTTGGGCAAGACTTGGTGAGGCAGCTTGTGTAGGCTCCAGCTGGCATTTGCTGGGGTGGCTTAAGTGCTGGTGTGATGGCTAATTTTATGCATCAACTTGACTAGGCCATGGTACCCAGATATTTGGTCAAATACCATTCTAGATGTTGCTATGAAGGTATTTGTAAAATGAGATTAACATTGAATCAGTAGACTTTGAGTAAAGCAGATTATCCTCCATAATGTGGGTGGGCCTCATCCAATCAGTCGAAGGCCTTAAGAGAAAACAGACTGAGGTCCCATGAAGAAGACAGAATTCTGCCAGCAGACTGCCTTTGGACTCAGGCTGCAACATCAACACTTCCTTAGGTCTCCAGCCTGCAAGCCTACCCTCAGATGTTGGACTTGCCAGCCTCCATAGTTGTGTGAACTAATTCCCTTAAAGCAAACAAACAGACAAATAAATAAATAAATCTCTCTCTATAGAATTAAAATATAAATATAAAATATATAATAAAGTGTACATAAATATATAAAATATATAAAACATATATATATAAAACACACACACACATATATATAAAATACACATATATTTACATATTCTGTTGGTTCTATTAGAGCCTGACTAACACAGACAGGGACTGGAATCATCTGGAATCATCATTCTGTCTGGCAGTTATTGCTGGAAAGACTTAAACACTTGGGAGCAGGAATTCCTGGGACTCCTTGGGCATCTCTCTCTACCTTTGTGTGTTCTTCCAGTATGGCAGCTTCAACTGGACTTTTTTCCTGTCATATCAGGATTCCCAAGGCAGTCTTCCTAGAGATAGAGCACCAAGCAGAATCTATAGCGCTTTTTATGACCTAACCTCTGAAATCACATTGCATCACTTCTGCTGTATTCTATTGGTTGAGACAGTTACAAAGATCCATCTAGGCTTAATGGGAGGGGACACAGACCTCATCTTTCAATGGAGGAATGTCAACATCACATTATAAGAAGAGCATGTGGGATGAAATACGTTGGTGTGGCCATCTTTGGAAAATACTATCTGTCACATTAACATTTAAAACTTCTGAAATTTATTTTTTATTTATTTAGAATTATTAATATTTGATGCTCTACTTTTCAGGTGAATCCACTTATTGACCATTCTTCTTTCTTCTTGACTTGAAATAGCTATTTTATTATTAGAGAAATGTATACTTGAAAATGTAACTTGCAGTTTTTCCAGTTTTAGTATCTTGATTTTTTTTTTTTTAAGTCACAGAAAATAAGGCCAAGGTGAAACGAAGAATTTTGCATGTGACCTTTAGGCTTAAAAAGTTTTTGACAAAAGAATGTAATAGGAATGCAATCAATAAATGCCATAGAAGACAATTTCATTTTTTGGCTTGATTTAATCAAGATGTGGACAATGTTAGCGTTATCTTTGAGTTTCTTTTTACTTAGAAATAGCTGTGCTGCTTTTTCACGGACACGTCTTCCTCTCATAGGAACGTAGGTAGAGGAGGGGCTGGGCTGAGGGGACGAGGTGACCTCTCTCGGCTGCTATGGAACAGGAGACTGGAGTCGAGAGATGAGTCCAGTTGATTCTCCACCGTCGTCACGTAGTAGTGGTTGCTTCTTACTTGAACCGTGCGTAATTTACCCACAGAGAAGTTGCTGCTGTTTTTTCCTGGATATAAACTCTCTCCTTGGCTTAAACCCTGATAGAAAGAATGACTGTACTTTTCCGTCCGGTTTTACAATTGAAGAGTTTCTTGAGCCCCAGATCAGTCGGATACCATTTCTACTGAGGGAAATTACATTCTTGTGTTCTTTTACTCTTCCCTCTTGGCTGTTCTTCCTCCCATTCCCCACATGGATTTTAAAATTCCTATTTATTTTTATGTTTAAAATGTATTATTTAATATTTTGGAAATAAAAAAGCTATTAATAATAATACAAACATCTGTGTTTCTACACCTCGCTTGACAAATAAAACGTTCACCCCCACCATATGTTGATTCCCCTTCTGCTCCCTGAGAGATGATCACATTTCTGAATGTAGTATTTTTTTTATTCCTTGGCACTTAAAAATATTTGACTACATTTGATGTATTCCGAAATAATCTATACCAATATTGTACATGTTTTTAAGCTTTATGGAAGTGGTATTACCCTGTATATGTCAATTTTAATTAATAGGAAGTCTTATATCACATTAGCTAACGAACACTCTTAATTCGGTAACTGAATGTCCAGCCCAACATATGAATCAACATTCAAATGCTTCCTGCATTTGTGCTGTCTCCCTGCAGGGAGGGGGCATGGTTCTCCTTTTTTCTTTTTCTGTCTGGACTACCTCATTTTCCTCAGGTTTGCTAGTTACAGCTTCTGCCATGCCCAGGATGGAAGGCAGGAAGATGGGAAGGCAGGGAGGAGCTGAAAGGGATGCAAGAACGTTCTCGTCTGACTGGTACTGGTATAAGGTGGCTTTGCTTTTCCCAGGCTTAGTAGCTGTTTAAAGCCATTTCTTTCTCTTGGAGTATTTCCCTGCGTTCTCCCGCCTGGCCTCTGCAGCTACACACCCCAGGATCTGTGCATTGCCTCTCCGTCAGCTGGCCACTCCCAGTGTCCCCTCATCTTCTACCCCCAGCCAAATATTCTTTCTGGCTTCCACCCACCCTAGCAGGCCACCCTCTTGGGAGGATTCCTTCAATTTTAATTTCTTTTTAGGAAAATACCTCTTATTTATTTAAAAGTATTTATTTGTCGAATGGTTATTCACATGGTTCAAAATGGTATAAGTACAAAACGGTAAGACTGATAACCTCCCTCTTACTCCCGGCCATTGGTTTCCTTCTACATAGAAAGTCAGTGTTAGCAGTCTCTTCTGTATCCCTGTAGAGATGTTTTATATACGCACAAGCAAATATTACATATCTCCCCACCTTTTCTTGAATAGTAGAATGCTACTTCCATGCGTTCCTACTTCAGGTCCCATCTGGGCCCCGGGATTCACTGATCTCCGACTCCCCTTTCGGAGCAGGAAGAGTGAACTTCTTGGGCTCTATCCTCTACTCAGATGCCAAGCCTGCTGTACCTTTTTCAGGCCTGAATCCAGTCTCAGGCTACTCTGGTTCCAGATTCTGGCACACACCTTGAGCTCCCCATGTTGTCTCCTCAAAGCCCCTCTCGCTAGCTTGAGGTGAGGAAGAAGCTGCCTCTGCAATCCACTGCCTGTTGTTTCCAAAAAAATCTTCCTCTCAAATCTTTGGAATCTACAATCTCTCAATCCTTTCATATCAGTGACCAAGGCGAACGGTCTTGTGTAAGGGGCCCAAGAGTTACATAACTGGTATCATATTACTCCTTTGAAAATGTGCATCTTGGAGGCCTGTCTCAGAACTTACTAGGGTTGCCGCTATCAGTTTATCTTAGGACCTCACCCCAAAATTCCAATTCAATATCCTGTTACAGCCAAATACAGTTAAATGCTGCCTTTATAGATATTTCTATTCTCCTTTTGCTCTCTGGATTTGATGTCACAGAGACTTCTCTGACCAATATTTCTTTGGCTTGTGTGCTCATGCACACACACACACACGAATATTTATATATATGAAGATAAATGACTGTCTCTATTTTCTTGTCAAAGAAAGTTCTTCTTGATAAGTTTTAGTTTTTGCATAATCTGCACATCAGAACACCAAACTAAAAAGTTTCAAGGCTAAGCCAAAAGATTGAATTTAGAGAAGTTTGTTAGAATTGCATAATTTGTTAGATTTGCAATCCGAATGGTTGGATTTATTATTAAAAAGGTGGTAGACAAGATTACAGATCAGATTTGGCATTTAGGCTCGACATGTCAATAGAAATGTCTTTAGCTAATCCGGACACATAATTTTATTCAATTAACCTCAAATAGTAAATGACATCATTACATCACCAGAGCTGTATTTCTCCATTTCTCAATTTGTTATGGCCACAGAGCAATGTCAAACTTCACATTTTCAGGAGAGAAAACACATAGCTATTCACCCAAAATTTAATTAAATTCAACAAACATTCAATTCAACAAATATTCAGTGCCTAGTATATGCAAGGCACCTGTCCAGTTTACAAAAAAGTAGTAAAAATAACCAATATTTTTGAGCATCTACTATGCACTAAGTACCATGTGGTTTCCTTTACATGGATTGTTTCTTTTAATCCTCACAAACCCTTATGGAGTAGGTACTATTGTAATCCCTACTGTACAGATGTGGAAACTGAGGCATAAAGAGGTTAAGTACCTTGACCAAAGTTACTCGATTTGATCCAGGCCTTCTGACTCCAGAGTGTGTGCTTTCAATCCACCATGAAGGAGACAAAGGCCTTTACAGTGTAACGTGACAGGTATGTGTGAGATAAATGCAGAACTATCAGTAGTAGATACAGCCCAAAGGGAGGTACACAACATTGCAAAACTCAGGGGTGGAAGAGCATCTGCAAAGTAGGGGCAGTCATGGAATTCTTCCTGGAGTAGGTAGCATTTGAGCTTGTACTTAAGGAATGTGGCTGAAATTGTGACCCAAGGTGACATGTGCTCCAGGTTAGAGACAAAGGTATAGAGATACGAATGAGCAGGCTGTGCCTAAGATCCAGTTTGACTCAAACGTACATCCAATTATGGATGTAATAATAGCCACCATTTGTTTCCGTCTTTTATGTGCTATGCTCTTGACAGATTTCTACTTTTTAAGACAAACCTATACGGTAGATATCATTAGCCTTGATTTATAGACAATAAAATGAAGGTTCTTGAGAGGTCACAAGGAAAGTAAGTGACAGAGCCAAGATTTGAACTGGAGTCTTCCTGACACCAGATCCCGCCTTTTCTACTTTTCCATGCTGCCTTACTTCAGGGAGATAGAAAGCGAGGCTGGTGCAATATCAAGAAAGGCCTTGATGACTGAGGTAAGGAATTCTTTTTTTTTTTTTTTTTTTGAGGAAGATTAGCCCTGAGCTAACATCTACCGCCAATCCTCCTCTTTTTGCTGAGGAAGACTAGCCCTGAGCTAACATCCATGCCCGTGTTCCTCTACTTTATATGTGCCACACCTGCCACAGCATGGCTTGCCAAGCAGTGCCATGTCTGCACCCGGGATGCGAACCAGTAAACCCCAGGCCACTGAAGTGGAATGTGCGCATTTAACCGCTGTGCCACCGGGCTGGCCACTGATGATTTCCTACTTAACTTGGCAGGCAGAGGAGGGCAGGGACAAAACTCAAGCTGAACTCTGGGAAGGCAACTGAAATCTTTTGGACAGTAGAAAGGAGAGCCTGAATTAGAAGAGCAGTGGTGCAACTGGACAAAAGGGGAGTAGATTTAAGAAATATGTCTCAACGGTATTTAGAGACTTAACAACTGATTGGGTAGGAATAAGGCATAGAGAAGACTATATAATATTTCTACACTTTTGAGCCTGTCAGTTCTCCGAAGGGGGTTCTTCAAGGGCCATTAACAGAAAAACAGGGCAGGAGGAAGAGCTGGCTTTGTGGGATTGAGGAGGGAAAAAACAAAAACTTAATTTGGGAGCTGGAGGTGCTGGTGACTTCTACATCTATGTGGAGATGGGTAGCAGACAACTGCAGCTTTAGTCTGAACTTTGGGGGCCAAGATCCAGTTATATGAAGACAGTTGACAGTCAAAGCCATAGTAATCAATGAAGACTATAAAGTGCAGAAAAGTCCAATCTTGGTGTCTACTAAGAAGTAGGAGAGAAAAGGGAGCCCACCTACTATGTGCCTAGCACTGTGGAAACTAGTGGGAAGGGTGACAACCCTTTTCTCATTAAGCTTCCAATCTTGTTCCAGAGACTAATTACTCTCATGAAACTGTGAGCAAATATCGCAAAACTTAGTATACTCAAAAGCCATTAGGAGGGTATAAACACTAAGAGTTATGGGATGTTGAAAGGAGAGAGGTTGATGTGTTTGAGGTATTTGGGAGGTACGCGAGAGGGCAAGGATCAGCACCAGGTATGGAGGGGGAAATTGTGCGTAGGCTGATATGAGGGTAACATTGCTCCCCACTTTGGGACAGGAATTTTTGATGTTTTTCTGTTGCCTTGGAGGTAGCGTGGAGGTAGAAAGGTATAAACAGGCTTTGGAGTATTCATCAAATCTTACATCTGCCTTTTACTGATGGTATAATATTGGGCAAATTACTTAGCTTTTTAGAACTTATTCCCTCTTTTTAAAAAGGTGAGTATAATACTTAATAAGGTGGTTGTATAAATTCAGTAAAGTAACATGAAAAGCATCTATCCCACTGCTTTCATAGAAAGATCGGGGAAAACCTAAATAACCCCTTCCTTAGGTTGTTTTTCTTGCTACCATTTGCACCATTGGGATACCCACATTTCCTGTTCTTCCCTCCAGCATAGCTTCCTGGAGACACAGTACACATTTAATATACGCGCAGGATTTTTGTACATCCACTTATTTCCTATTCAGACACAGCTATAGGCCCTAAGAAGAGGGGGCAGTAGCTGCCTCCTGCTTTTATTGATAAGATCTACTCAGCAAGCATTTATTGAGCACCTACAACGTCCTAGTTACTATGTGAGGTCCTGTTGGGTATAGGGAGATAAAAGAGTCCTCAAGATACTTAAAAATGAGAAACAGTCTCTGGGTAATAGCTATTGGAGTTCAGAAGGTGGAGGAGTGTGATGGGTGGAGAGCTGTGTGCAGTGAACACGTAGCGGAAGGTGGCATGATTTGCAGAAGAGATGTCATTTAAACTGTCTTGACAGATGATAGATATCACCATGAGGAGACTGGGGAAAGTGGATAAAGGTATTAGAAGATACGTTGATCGCAGAGCTTCTCAAAGCACAGTTATATTAATGCCAATACCTAACTGGAGGAAACTCCGTTTTACTTGCTCTGGAGTCTTAAGCCATTAGACAGAGTGCATGCTGAAAAGAATCGTAACACTTGCGAATGAAACGGCCACAGAGACAGCAGTGGGAAACTGCAGCAGCCGCAGAGCCGCAATTACTCTGAAACTGACTGGAGTAAAGAAGATTTACTTGTACGACAATTGGTGAAACATCGTAAACTCTGAGAAGCTGCAATTTCCAGACTTCGAGTTCATCCATGTCAAACCCCAGCTTGTTTTTTCGGTTAGCGGGTGAAATGCGCAGCCAGAAGGCCCAATTAGCGTCAGAGGAAAGAGGGCGGAGGGGGGAGGTCTCCGCTGCGGATCTACTTTGGCTCCTCCCAAGATCCGCAAGACTCAAATTTAGCCACACTAAACATGGCGCCCTCGAGGTCCCTCTCCTCGTTTTACCTCGCCTTCACCTTTGGCCACACTCAACATGGCCCTAAGCGAAGGTTGCATTCCTGTGGAACCGTCTAGGGACAGTTCTCGCGATGTTTGCCCGGGCCCCGACTGCTCCCGCCCTGCCTCGCGCCGCCGCCGCCGCCACTGCCGCCGGCGCCGCTCCTCCTCCGTGTCAGTTGTTGGGCTGTAATGGCGACTGGGCCGCCGCTGCTGAAGTGACTCCCGGGCGGGGGAGAGGGGCCAGACCTGCGCCAGACGGAACTGCAGAGAGCCGCAGCTCAGGGGTTGGCTTGCTGTGGGGGAGGGGAGGCAGCCTTTCCGTCTCTCCTTCCTTCTCTGCAGACCCGCGGATCCCGGGAGCCGGTGCGAGGCGGGCACCCGGTGCGTCCCCGGAGCGGGGAGGCCAGGCCCGGCAGCCCTGGGGCCGGTCGGGGCGGCGTCACTGCACCCTCCGCCAGGCCCTGCGGGATGCACCGTGGGAGCCGAGGGCGGAGGCGACACTCTCAGGTGAGCTGCGGGAGGACCTGGCTGGGACCGCGGACACTCTCTTAGCCTCCGCTGCCTCTGTCCGCGGTCCCGGGTCCCCGGTGGTGGCGAGAGAGGCGGGGCGGGGCGCAGGGAGCCCTGGCCCAGCCTGGCGTCCCCCTCGGGGGACCTTCTTGGGTCCTGAGGCTTTGCAGGGAGGGCCCTCCTGACACCTGGGTTTCAGGTCTCGCCGGTACCTGCCGAAGACTTGATTTCCTTCTTACCTGTCGGTCCTCTCCCTCTTCCCCCGCCCCTCCTCTCGTCGGCAAAAGATTTGAGATACCTCTCGCCTTTGGTGCCCAGAGAAGTGCCCCTTCTTCATTTGGAGATCAGGCATATTTGGGGAAATTCCGGGAAACTGGCTCCAGTGGCAAGGATGACTAGTTTCTGTTCCTTTTTGGTGGGGATAAACATTCTTAAGTATAGGGAAAACTTTGATCTTCTGCTCCAGGCTAGCAGCTGCTGAATGTAGTCTACTGATTTATTCACACATGATATAGGGGGAGGTTTAAAAAGCTTTACGCTTTGGAAGTTCACACAGCATGTTTCCCCGCCCTCTTTTTAAATGTAGCCCAATATGCTAAATCATATTTAGTTAATGTCACAAACATGGGTTGGAATTTGGTTGGGTTTTTAGTTTTCAGGTAGGAAGTCTCACATAGGTATAATTGTAATGTGGTTTTAGTGCAGTTGTAAATCCTTCGTATAGGAAAAAACAGGTGGCCAGGAATAGTGATCAGGATGCAGGTACTCCACCTGATTGTTTTGTTTTGATGGTGATCCTTGTTTTGAATTTGGAAAAGTCGTTAATGGTTCTGTTGCCATGTTAACACGATACTCCTCCTTTATTTTAAGGATTTTAAAGGAAAGGCTATCTTGGGCAGACCTAGTAACAGCCTGAAAAGATTTGTAGAAGCAATGATAAAATACTAAAGGCTGCTCTCCATTTAAAAAATTTCTTAGTTTAAAAGATTGTTTTTAAATAAGGCAGTGTTCTGCTAATAAAATGGGATTGTGACTTAGGGGGATTGGTTGTTAGAGCTATGGTAGAAGTTGCTTCAAACCCATGGGAGTATAATAATTAGTTTTGGTGTGCTAAATTGACAAACTCCATTCAGTGTAATAAAATATTTCTGAACCTTTGAACCTTCATTGCATAGGATTTAAGATACTTTAATCAGAAAATAAACATAAGCTGGAATACATTGTATGTGTGGATAAATACATGTGTATCTCATCTTTTTATAGTCAGTAGCAGGACTTTGTAATGATGGTGTGTTATAATATGTAAACAATTTCATGCATATGTGAAAGAATTTTTCTGACATATATTGGTCTTACAATGTAAGAGTGTTAATACTTGAACAACCAGCCTCCTGTGGGGTAATCAATTTATGAATTATGGAGTTTTGAGTTTTTTTCTAATGCTTTGGATTGCCATCTTTTGCCTCTTTTATAACGCTTCTACCATATCATGGACAGAAAAAAGATAAAGTCCTTATCTAACTGATTTTATTTGTTAAATTGCTGTAAGTTATAGTGGGAGCAAAAAGGAAGCTGCTGTCTAAAATAACTGATACCATCTTTGGTGTGCTTGGTGTGCTTCCACATCCATTATTGTATTTAGTCTATACAGCAGTTTTGTGGTAGGTTTGGCAAATATCATCCTTGTTTTGCAGTTGTGGAAATTGACAGACACATAAGTAAGTTCGTTTATTTATGTGATTGCTGCTCTTATTTCTGCAGATGATCGAGAATTAATTTTATTTCCAATTATCTATTTTTTGAGGTATAATTGATATATAACATTAATTTCAGGTGTACAACATGATGATTTGATATTTGTGTAGATTGTGAAATGATCACCACAGGAAGTTTAGTTCATTCTAGAATTAGTTTTGTTTTAAATTGAATATTAATATACATACTTTTGGCATTTGATTTTTTAAAATCTAATAAAAAATATTCTATTCTTGTTCTTTTTGACATACCACTTGCTCCTTATGCTGATGATTGTCAGTTCTTTAAAAACATTAGTATTTTCGTAGCATTTTGTTAATTATTAACAAGTCATGAATTATTATAATGGATTGCTTTACTTCTATATGAACTTTTTGCTTGAATAATATTCCTAAGAAATTGTAGGTAATTTGTTGTCGCTCATTTTGTTTGGATACTGATAGTTCTATCATCTTTGGTACTTCAAATCATTTATATTCTTGGTTATGTAAAACAAATATTCAAGCCACATAGTCAGTAGCATACTGAAAAGTAGTAACATCTTGGTGATTTTATTGTAGAGATAACTGTTGACTTAAAAAGTTAATTCACCATCTACACTTGTGATTGCTGTTTTTGCAGTGTGGGATAAGTTGTGAAATAATTTTCTTTACTGACTTTTTTCCCTCATGTCAGACAATTTCTACTGTCATAAATAGTCCAGAAACCCTGAATAATCGAAAGATTGCATAGTTTTTTTCTGTACAAATACTTTTTGTTCATTGTTATCACAAGTATAACTTTACATTTACTATTGCTTATTTGGGGTTATTATTTGCCCTTCTCATCTAGTCTGTAAGTTCCATGATGGCAGAAATGCTCTATTAACTACAGTGCCCCCAATGCCTAGCACATAGTAAAACAGTCAATAAATACTGGTTGAATAAATTGACTAAAGAGTGGTCTTGGCATAATATTTACAAAACAAAACAAAACACTAGTTCATAGTTCCTAGGCACACCTCAGCTCTTCTTAGGAATATACTCCAGAGGTATTTCAAGTTTGCTAGGTAGTAGAGGAATGACAGTCTGGGATTAAAAAGCCACTGAGAATAAGCCACAGGTGGATCCTGAAAACTTTATTGACTATTTTAATGATTTGCATAGGTGTTCTGGCAATAGTTATTGTAATTTAAAGAAAATAGAAGCTTTAAGACCCTCGCCTGTTATAATAGTGCTATAATTATAGGCTTATAATAATTTTAAGTCACTTGTTAATTACAGCATTGGGATTTTTAAATCTTAAAGGCTGTCTAGTCCAGTTCTCATGTTATATACGTAAGAACACAGAGTGTCACGTGGGGAATATCTTACCTGTAGTTAGTGTCGTGAGCGGGTGAGGAGTCCGCTGTACAGCTGCTAAGTCTGCATGTGTTTAATGTGTCAGATAGTTATCAGATCCGAGGATGATTGTGAACAACCTGGCAAGCTGTTCCACATCAGTGTTAATTAAAAACTGAAAACAGGACTGTTTTCATGAATCAAAAATATTTGCTAACTTAAAAATTAATCCCAACCCTCTGTCATTGGGACTATAAAGTGGTACAACTGGAACAATGTTCTAGAAGGACATTTGGCATTATCTATCAAAATTAAAAGTACACATATTCTTTGATAGAATCATTTCATTTTTAGGAGTTTTATAGAAATTATAACACTAGAGCACAAGAACAAATCTATGAGGATGGTCATTTTAACATTATTACAAATAAATGTCAACATTTATAGATAACAGAGAATGTCTTAAATGTCCATTGGCAGGGCAGTAGTTGAAGTTATAGTATATTTACGCTGTGAGACACAATGCACTTGTTAACAGGTTGAGGGGTAGCTATACTTACTTCTTGAGAAGCAACCGAGCTTGTCCTAGAGTGCAGCAAACTTTTTGGGTTCAGACCCCAGCTGCACCATTTATTAGCCGTGACCATTTGCAAGTTACTTAAAGTGGATATAATTATAGTTCTTACCTGACAGGGCTGTTGTGAAAATTGAATGAGTTAATATTTAAGCCCTAAGTAAGCATAGTAAGCACTATGTAAGTGTTTGCAGTTACTCTTATGTACTGACATGGAAGAATGTTCATAGTATAATGAGTGAAAAAAGTGTACTACACTGTGGAATATGATTCTCTGTTGTACAAGCACATAGGCAGAGAAGTGTAGTTTGATTTTGTATGTGCATATGAAAATGTTGTAAGGATAGGCCTTAAACTATTAGCTGTGTTATTGCTGCGGGAGTGGATAACTTTCCCTTTTTTACTTTAGACACTTTAGTATTGTTTATTGCAAGTCCCACTTTTATAATTTTTGAAACCTTCTTCCTAAAAAAAGAAAATATCGAAGCAGAATTTTTCTTCAATTATACAGTCATATTCATGTATTTTGAATATAGTTGTTTTTCAGAGCTCTACAGATTTCATCAGCCAAATATCACATAATTAGATTCTATTTCAAAACTTTTGTTGATGGAAGGTTAAAATTAATCTATGAAAATTCCGATTAAATGTATTTATTTTTCTGCTACCTTTGTGACCTTAAATCTCATTTCTTGACTTACAAAGTAAGTACGTAGGTTAGTTTAGTGTTTCTTAAACCCAAGATTCGCAAACTGCCCAAAGGTACCTTGGGTCACCATAGTGAACTCACATGAGCACAGTGAGATATTTTTAAATTTTTGAGGGAAACATAGTAGTATTTGACATCTGTGGGACACTGCTCAAACAATTAGTTTGAAGTAGTGCACATGAGATTGTGCTACATTCCTTTCCATGACAGTATGTCTTCAAAAAACCTGGTTTTGGAGGGTTGCTGTGATAAAAAGCAAGTACTGTCTAAAAATCAATGTGAAACAGTAAATGAAAGTGGTGGTGTTCAAAGTGATTTCAAGATTCAAGAAGTTGTATAATGTGTCTATTAGGTGGACACATCCCATTAATAAGTAATGTGTTTATTTCGTAATAAAATATTATTTTTTTCAATTTGTATGTATTTTTCAAACAGCTACTAAGCAGTCAAAACAGAAATACTTATTAGGTTGTATGGTCCTAACTACCTAATAACTGGAAGTCTTAGATATGTTTTGACTAGCGGCACCATGAAAAAATTAGAGAGACACTTAAGAGTTCTGTGAACTGAGAAAGCTTGGGAATCTCTTGAACTCTTTGACCTAGGACACCCACAGTAAGAAATGTATTTTTTATGGGGACATAATATACGTAAATATGTATATGTATATATATATATATATATATAAAATGGAATGAAAGTTCTACTAAAAAAATACCTGTCTACTTTTGATATACCCTGATATTTTCAATTCAGTTCTATTTGGTTTCATTAAAGAAATACTAGCTCCAAACCACCAGATTGGGTTTTTTTTTTTTTGACCTGCAAATGGATTGTTACTACATAATTGGAAAATGTGAGGTTAGGGGCTGGCCTGGTAGTATAGTGGTTAAGTTTGCATGCTCTGCTTCAGTGTCCTGGGGTTCATGTGTTCAGATTCTGGGCACGGACCTACACACTGCTCATCAAGCTGTGCTGTGACAGCATCCCACATATAAAATAGAGGAAGATTGGCAAAGATGTTAGCTCAGGGACAGTCTTCCTCAAGCAAAACAGAGGAAGACTGGCAACAGATGTTCAGTCAGGGCCAATCTTCCTCACCAAAAAAATAAACTAATTAATTAAAAACTTGGGGCTAGATGACCCTTAACTTCCAGCTTTAGTTTGCTTTGTTTTCTGATTAGTTGTAAATAAAGTTGAACTATGTTTATACAATAGATGCATTTCTGAAAATTTGTGTAGATGCTGCATATTTTTTATTAAGATTATGATAGTTAACAACGTTGTGAAATTACAGTTGTACATTATTGTTAGTCATGTTGTAGGTACACCACTTCACCCTTTGTGCCCTCCCCCCACCCCATCTTTCCCCTGGTAACCACCAATCAGTTCTCCTTGTCTGTATGTTAACTACCACCTATGAGTAGAGTCATACAGAGTTCGTCTTTCTCTTTCTGGCTTATTTCACTCAACATAATACCCTCAAGGTCCATCCATGTTGTTGTGAATGGGATGACTTTGTCCTTTTTTATGGCTGAGTAGTATTCCATTGTATATATATACCATATCTTCTTTATCCAATCATCAGTTGCTGGGCACTTAGGTTGGTTCCACCATCTTGGCTATTGTGAATAATGCTGCGATGAACATAGGGGTGCATGAGACTTTTGGAATTGCTGATTTCAGGTTCTTTGGATAGATACCCAGTAGTGGGATGGCTGGGTTATAAGGTATTTCTATTTTTAACTTTTTGAGAAATCTCCATGCTGTTTTCCATAGTGGCTGCACCAGTTTGCATTCCCACCAACAGTGTATGAGGGTTCCTTTTTCTCCACAGGCTCTCCAACATTTGTCACTCTTGGTTTTGGATATTTTTGCCATTCTAACAGGTGTAAGGTGATATCTTAGTGTAGTTTTGATTTGCATTTCCCTGATGATTAGTGATGATGAGCATCTTTTCATGTGTCTATTGGCCATCTGTATATCTTCTTTGGAGAAATGTCTGTTCATGTCCCCTGCCCATTTTTTGATCAGGTTGTTTGATTTTTTTGTTGTTGAGCTGTGTGAGTTCTTTATATATTATGGAGATTAACCCTTTGTTGGATAAATAACTTGTAAATATTTTTTCCCAACTAGTGGGCTGTTTTTTTGTTTCAATCCTGTTTTCCCTTGCCTTGAAGAAGCTCTTTAGTCTGATGAAGTCCCATTTGTTTATTCTTTCTATTGTTTTCCTCATCTGAGGGGTTATGGTGTCCGAAAAGATTCTTTTGAAACTGATGTCAAAGAGTGTACTACCTATATTCTCTTCTAGAAGACTTATTGTTTCAGGCCTAATCTTTAGGTCTTTGATCCATTTTGAGTTTATTCTTGTGAATGGTGAATTATTTTAAATACTATAGAGAAATAACAGTGTAAAGGAGATTTTTTTTTCCCACAAGTAGCAGGATATTTTGCAAACCGAAGAATGTGATTTATCTTTGATAGGTTTTGGTGATTTTTTTAAAAAAGTTAACCACTTAAAAGTTTTTGTTGTTGTAAGTGGACTTGTAGAAGCTGCTTGTGGAATTGTGGCGTCTCTCCCTTTTTTTTTTTTTTTTTTTTTAAAGATTTTATTTTTTCCTTTTTCTCCCCAAAGCCCCCCGGTACATAGTTGTGTATTCTTCGTTGTGGGTTCCTCTAGTTGTGGCATGTGGGACGCTGCCTCAGCGTGGTCTGACGAGCAGTGCCATGTCCGCGCCCAGGATTCGAACCGACGAAACACTGGGCCGCCTGCAGCGGAGAGCGCGAACTTAACCACTCGGCCACGGGGCCAGCCCCCGTCTCTCCCTTTTTAAAACTAGATTTCGGAGCCAGCTGGTGGTATGGTGATTAAGTTTGTGTGCTCTGCTTTGGTGGCTCAGGGTTCATGGGTTTGGATCGCAGGCACTGACCTAGCATTACTTGTCAAGCTGTGCTGTGGTGGCATCCCACATAAAATAGAGGAAGGTTGGCACAGTTGTTAACTCAGTGACAATCTTCCTTAAGCAAAAAGAGGAAGATTGGCAACAGATGTTAGCTCAGGGCCAATCTTCCTCACAAAACAAACAAACTAGATTTAAAAAATCATTCATGTGGGGGGGCTGGCCCCGTGGCTGAGTGGTTAAGTTCGTGCGCTCCGCTGCAGGCGGCCCAGTGTTTCGTTGGTTCGAATCCTGGGTGTGGACATGGCACTGCTCATCAGACCACGCTGAGGCAGCGTCCCACATGCCACAACTAGAAGGACCCACAACGAAAAATATACAACTATGTACCTGGGGGCTTTGGGGAGAAAAAGGAAAAAAAAAAAAAAAAATCATTCATGAGTATTAGCACTGGCTACAAGTTAATAGGCTTCATTTTATTTTCATGTTTAAATCTTTGAGTATTTTATTAAAGAATTTCTTTTTAACTTTGGGCTTGTTTTAAAATATGAAATTTATATGTACACATAACTATAATTTTTTTTACGTATTACCATGAAAGAAATTTTCTGCTTAGGAATGGTTAACCTGTTCATACTGTATGAAATAATCTGTGGTTTGGGGTTCTTTTTTTTTTTTTCTTTGACTGTTTGCATTTAAGAATGGGTTCTGAGACTATCATTGGGACCATGATCATTCAGCAAACAGATCTGGAGCACCTAGTGTGTGCTGTGTACTGTGAGGAATAAAATATCATCCCCACAGTCCCCTGTAAGAGACAGATTTGTAAATAATAGTACTGGGACTAAGAGAAATGATAAAGTGCCGTGGATTCACAAAGTGGGAGTAACTACACTGCGTCAAGGAGTCAGTAAAGGCTTCTAATGAAAGCAAATGTAGTTGTGTTTGTTTCCTTAACAGCCTCTGAATTAGCTAAGTTATTGAATGTGGAAGGAAACTTTTCAAAATTATTATTTTTTTCCTCAAAAAGTGATAAGTGCATGTGCTTTCAAAAAATTCAAAGCTATATCTGCTGAAAAATTGGCTTCCTATCCTGGACCCTTACTCCCTCTCCTCGGAGTTAACCAGTGTTATCAGTTTTTTATGTATCAGGGAAGCTTTTGTAGTGAAAATTTTACACTTCAGAGTAAAAAATAATCCTGACTTGCAAACTATAAGACATCTTCGTGGGGATATATTCCTTGAAATTTATTTAGAAGAGTAAATATTCGGGATAGCTAGATAGTGGATAAGCAAAGTATAGGCTCCTATTTCTGTTTTTTTTTCCCCAGTTGTTTCTGGTCCTGTTCTTTGTCTTCAGTTCTGTTTACCTTTAGTCAGGCTCTAGTTTAGATCTTAGTTTCATATCAGTGGGGGGCATTGTGTTCTTTGTGGCCCCCACTCTGCCTCCTGTACTCCAGAGGCCAAACTCGTACCAGATGTTACATAGTTTCTTCTGGATTTCCTGGATTTACAGTAGGTCAGCCTTGTATTTGTAAAAGTAGTTGTTGGAGTTTGTATTTTGTATGTAAAAAGAAGTGAGGCAAAATTCTCAGGTCGTTTGTATATTCTACAGTCATGCACCACATAATGACATTTTGGTCAATGACGGAGCACTTATATGACAGTGGTCCCCTAAGATTAGTACCATATAGCCTAGGCTATACCATCTAGGTTTGTCTATGTATACTCTCTGATGTTCCTGCAGTGACATAATTGCCTAATGATGCATTTCTCAGAACGTATCCCTGTCGTTAAGCAGTGCATGACCGTTCTTACTATATTATGGGAATGTTGGTTATTCTGAGAATTTACTTGAACAATGTAATAGGTCTGACTTAGAGCTGGAACGCTTTCCACTTTTCCTTGCCTGGTCCCTACTAATTTTGTCCATTTTATATTGAGACTAGTACGACTATTGCAGGGTTGTCTTTTCTCAACCTTTCAGACAGAGATGGTTGTTACATAGGGTCTGATAGAGAAGAGAGAACTGAAATGTAGCAAAGGTATGGAAAATATTCTCTGTGAGATCCCGAGCAAAGTCACTTCTTTAATCTTTTATCCACAGGGCATGGCACATAGTAGGAGCCCAATAAATAATTCAGCTGAATGAGTCTATGTGACTGAATGAGAGCACCGTCGATAAATGTGAAAGGAAAATTTACTGCTAGAAGATAATTGAGAATTGGCTGTTTAAAAATGTCATCTTGGGGGCCGGCCCTGTGGCTGAGTGGTTAAGTTTGCCTACTGTGCTGCAGCAGCCCAGTGTTTCATCGGTTCGAATCCTGGGTGTGGACATGGCACTGCTCATCAGGCCATGCTGAGGTGGCATCCCACATGCCACAACTAAGAATATACAACTATGTACCAGGGGGCTTTGGGGAGAAGAAAGGAAAAAAAAAAAAAAGATTATTAAAAAATGTCATCTTATATCTTATTTGTGTATAATGATAGGTATAGATCAGCATTTCTCAAATTTTTTGGTGTAAAGACCACTTTATACTCTTGAGTTATTGAAAACTCAAAGAGCTTTTGTTTATGTAGGCTTTATCTGTTGATATTTACTGTATTAGAAATTTTAAAAATACTATTAATTTATTTAAAATAATAAACCTATATCATATTAATAAATAACTTTTTAAATGAGAAATAACTATATTTTCCAAAACAAAAAACAAATTTAGTGAGAAGAGTGGCATTGTTTGACATTTTTCAAATCTTTTTAATGTCTACCTTAATAGAAGACATCTAGATTCTCATATCTGCTTCTGCATTCAGTATCTTGTGACATCATATGTCATGTAGCCTTTGGGAAACTCCACTATACACATTTGTAGGAGAATGAGAATGAAAAAGACAAATAATGTCTTAATATTATTGTGGAAATAGTTTTGCCTTTAAGGACCACCCCGCCCCCCCCCCCCAGCAAAAGGGGGTCTCATCATAGACTCTTAGAGATCCCTGGACCACACTCTGAGAACTGGTGGTATAGATTATAAGTTCAGAGTAGAAAAGAACCTTAGAGGTCCTTCATATAGTGTGATCAGCCCTTGTGGATATTTCTGGCTGTGCAACTATACTGAGCGAGATAGGGAATATTTCAAGTTTGTTTTTTGGGAATAATCATGAGTGGGCTTTTGGAGAAGTTGAGTTTGATGTGTCTGAGCTTTCTGAAGCCGTTTGATATGTGGGTTAGGATATCAGAGATAAGATCTGGACTGGAGTTTTGGCAATCCTTGGCGTAAAGATGGTCTTTGAAGCCTTGGGCATGGGTGAGGTCGCCCAAGTCACCCAGAATACAGTGTTTGAAAAGAAAAGAGCCAAAGGTCAAGCTTTAAAAGAGAAGGACTGGCTAGCAAAGGAGACTAAGAAAGAGAACTAGAGAGGAGGTGGAAAATTAAAGTGTAGGGTATGGAAGCCAAGGGAAAACTGTTTGAAGAGAGTGGTCAGCTGTGATGAATGCTGCCAAGAGGTCGGCAGGTTGAGGACTTTTTATTTGAAAGTGTCCGTTAGATTTGGACATGAAGAGGGCTTTGGTGGTTTCGGTTGCCAAAGCCAGCACAGAGAGCTGCTGTGGTGGAGAAATGGGGATGGCAGCCACCTTGGAATTGCTTGAAGAGTGATTGAAAAGTATCTCTAAATGGAGACTGAGTGTATTCAATAAACTTTTTTGAGAAGTTTGTGAAGGAAAAAGAGAGCAGTAGTGGAGGAGGGTGCTGGGTTGAGGGACTTTTGTGTGTGTGTGTTTTAATTTAAGAAGACTTGGTTAAGTATAAATGCTAATGGAAAGAATCCTGGTGAGGGGAGGAGGCTAGAGATACACATGGGAGAAAATATAGTTGATGGTTGAAGTTTCTTGAGGGAACCTGGAGGTGGAGAGATCTTGAAACAGGTGAATGGCTCCTTTCCTCTAAAAGTTTTTTTTCTGTTCTTTTCGCATTCCTCCTATTTGTGAACTCTTAGCTTGCATAATAAGAGAGAAGGTTAAATGGTAAGTATAATTCTTTTAAATTTCTTGGCTATTATTTTCTCTGAGCCTTTGTACTTCTCTTGTGAGGTGAATATTTTGGTGCCACTTGAAGTGTTGACTCCTCATTGGATTTAGATTATGTTTGCTATCAAGCAAATAGTTTTTTAAAGTTGCATCCTTATTTGATTTTAGGTACTTCTGTGTTTTTATTTATATCATTTTAACCAGATTCTTTTTATATCACTTATTATAGCTTTAGTGAAATTGTGTTTCCATTTTCTATTGGCAAGTTAAGAGTCTTCCTTAGCTTAACTTTTGGAAGTTGGTTATTGTTTTGAGCATTCATTTCTATTTTACATGATGTGAATAGAACCATACCAAATAATGGTTTCTGTTTTAGTCCTGGTGATATTTGACTTTAATCTGAACAAAGCAGTGTTGTCCATTTATGCTTTGACTTTTATATGAAACAACTTGTTTCTCTACAAGATGCCGGTTAAACTCACTGTAAAATGGACACTAGAATAAAACTCGTGGGTCACTTAAATGAATAATAAAAGTATTCTTAAGTTTTCTGAAATTTAAGATGCTTGCGGTGTAGTAAGGAGACAAAGTGCAATAGAGTGATACAGATTCTGTGTTACTGGTTTCTGAAAACTATGGTCAATGCATAAGAGAGGAGGGGCCAACACTTGATCCTTTAAAAACACATGTGTAATCATGTTCAGAGACCCTGCATGATCTTGTTCCTTCCCTTCTCCAGCTTCGTCTCGCACCATTTTCCCTCTCCAACATGTGGGACTTTTGGCTTCTTTACATTGTCATGTCTTTTTTGTCTCAAGGCCATTCCACCTATTGTTCCTACTGTCTGGAAAGCTCTTTCCTGCCTACCCTTAGGTAACTCCTTTATTCATCCTTTAGGTCTTAGATTAGATGACACTTTCCTCTCCCAGATTAGATGACACTTTCCTCTCCCAGATTAGATGACTTTCTTCTGTTATATGCTTCCATAGCACTTGCATTTTTTCCTTTATTATTTTCATCCCATTTGTAATATTAGTTGAATATCAACCCTGCGAGCAAGCCTTTAGACTCCTTGAGTATGGGGACCATGTTTGTTCTTTTCATTCCTGTATCCCTAGTGCTTAGCGCTATTCATTCCTACTACATGCTTGGCACTCCCCAAATATTTGTTGAATGAATGGATGGTATGGGTCAGATTGAGGAAAAGGTTTTTCATGAGTGGAAGAATACAGTCTGATGCAACAATGGGGGGATCAAGGAGTTTGCTAAAACACCTTACCTGCCCTGTTAAAGAGGGAGGAGACAATAAAAAGTTTCATCTGTAGACGTTTGTGAGGAAGCCATGGTCCTTTGGGGTGAGTTTGGTAACAGTCAAGGCATGTAGGTTAAACAAGCATTCTCTAAAGAAGTTAAAGTGCATTGAAGTTAATGCAACAGAAGTTCTAAAGCGAATAGAATCTAAGTGGGAAAGCAGGGTGTTTTATGATGAAATTATGAGAGAGGATAGGGGATTGTTTATAGATTGTGGCTGAGTTTGAAAGTTATGAGAGGCATTATGTGAATGACCATTACAATGCTGTCAGAGGTTTGAAAGATCTAGATTTGATTTCCAGTGCTGTCATTTATTAGCTGAATGACCTTGGACTAATTCCATAGTCTGTCTGATACTGTTTCTTCATCAGTAAAATGGATGTACGGATAGTTGTCTCATGGGTTGTGACAGGGATTGAACATAATATCTGGAAAACAATGTAGTCCTTGCCCCATGTAGACGGAACACTGAAAATGGTAGCTATGATTATTGACTATTAACTGCCCTCATGGTCACCTCCCGTAGAGATCTGTAATTTTGGCTTTTGGTTTAAAGGGATTGTTACTGTCAAGTGTTCTGGAACTTTGGAAGAGAGATGTTCTCAGGTGGTTGGGGAACAGGATTCGTTCTCTGCACTGATGCTCATCTTTATGGAGTCAGCAGTGGTTTTGGAGGCTTCAGGCTTCAAAGAGTAGAATTGAAGATAATCTCTAAAGCTGTAGTTCTCAAAGCTGGCTGTGTATTGACCTCCTTGTAGACCTTTAAAAATACAGGTTTTTGGCGTCTTCTCAAACCCACTGATTCAGAATCTCTTGGGGCAGGGGGGTGAAGCCTTAGCATCTGTTTTTAACATGTGATCCAGGTGATTCTCCTAGAGCTGCTTGAGAAAGCAGGCTCAGGAGACAAGAACTCTGCTGCTGCTTGGAGGAAGGCATTGTGTGGCTGCTCTGAAACTCACTTGCAATGGAAATGATTGAGAATGTTTGTGTGGGTTATTTGGGAGAGAGTTATCTTTATAGGCTAAAAAACTAGTTACAGAAGTTGAAAGGGGAGTAATGATTTTAAAGTATTATATTTAAAAGATATTTAAATTCAAAGGATGTTTTCTGTGTGGCCCTATTTGCCATGGATTAAACAGTTAGCAGATATGATGACTATGGTTAAAGGGGCATTTTGATATGTTATACTGGCATCTTAAGACTAATAGTTTGAGCATTATCCTTAATACTAATTCATATCATGTGCTCAAATTTTTTAAAAAGCCAAGCATATTATCATAATTTGTATTAATAAGTGTCTATTCATATGTGTGTGTGTATACATGTATATATCCAATATCTCATTCAGTGTGGTAAAGGTCTTTTTGAGTTTTGAGAGAAATTTTATTATGTTGTAGGTTTACTCATAGAGTATCTTTTTTAGATTTAGAAAAGTTAATCATAAACATGTATGAATAGTAGATGTAAAAATAGGAAATTAACGATGAGAAAGGGAGGGAGGAAGTCAGATAAGTGATTAATGTGGAAAACAGAAAAGAAGTAAGAGGGATAAATATCATAGAAGGAAATAGGCGGTGAATGGGAAAAAGAGGAAAATGTGCTACTAATATTTGAAGAGATATACCAGATTTTTTTAGGAATGATTATAAATGTTTCCCTAATTTTAAGCAGATTTTCCTAAGTGAGACTGTACTAGTGAATGAAAGAACCAGAGATTATAGTAGAGAAAAAGAAGTATTAAGAACCCAATCTTCCCCTTTCAGCTCACATTAACCCGTGGGATTTTAGGAGAAGGAATGGTATGGTGTCGGTTTTAGGAGAAGGAATACATTAAGTTTCCTGATTGAATTAATTGAATATGATCTAGGACAATGTGCTTGGATTTCTAATTCCAATTATTTCAGTTTCCATGTTGGGTTCTGGCTTCTTACTGTCCATGGGAGACTCTTGCATCTTGGAATCTTTGTTACTGGGTTTCAGTATAGATCAGGTAGAGTTCAGGTCTGTTGAGGATGGGCATTCAGTGTCATCACCATACTTCCAGAATCAGGGAACTTGATTGCTAACAGGCACAGAATTCTTAACAGGTAGATGTGCTTGCAAAGTTGTCACCTGTTAGTTGGCAGTGGTACCTCCAGTTCCTGCACGTAATCTGTTCAGCTGGGGCCACACCATTACCCCCTAAGAAACACTAAGATTTTTTGAGAGTTTGAAGCCATGGTCTAGTAAGTAATCTTTGCTCTGGGTGAGTAGCTTGGAGAAATATCTTCCCTTTCTGAGTAGTTTCTGCTGTTCAGTGACTCCAGATGACAGTGTTTTATTGCTCCAGTTTAACTGCTCATTACCTTATTTATGTCCAGAGAGTGAATAAATGAACCTCCAATTCAGTTTATACGTAGTTCTTATATTATTTTTTGGCCTAATTGTAATAAGGCTTTTACTTGGTTATAGCGAGAGCAATAGCATTGTCTTTTGCTCTAGTCTTCTGATTTGTTGCACATTAATGATGATGTGCTTTTATTGAATGACTCCTATTGTTTCCATGGCATCATACATTTAGTTTATTATATGGCCACCTGTAGCCCTCTTCCTTGCCCTGTTATCATCAGCAAGGTCAATTATACTTTTTTGTGTGTGTGCCTTGTAGTTTATTTTACCATATATTCTTACAGGCTACTTGCAAAATAGTATATGAATTCCATTCCTTTGTTTTCCATTTCTTTTATTCCATAGCTTACTGGCCTGCTGCTACATGTTTATTGTGTTCCTCTTCCTGTCTTATGAATAGTTTTTGAGGCCTGACTTTTTAACCACCTCTTCTGCTTCTTTGATCGTGTTTTCTTGTTATTTTTATTGATTTACCCCAGTCCCCTCCCTATTTGTCCTTTCACTGGCAGCCCTCTTTATTCTTTTCTGTTTACAGTGAGATTGTAACAGCTTCCAACACTGCCATTTGTTTATCTGTTCATTGAAGGGCTCTGTTGATATGGAGATGAATAAGAAGATACCTTCCTTAAGGACTGTACAGCCTTGTGGGGAGACGGATACATATGTGCTATTTGTAACTTTATTATATAACTCATCACGTTGTATCCTATTTGTTTATATGTATGTCTCCTCCACTAGATTAGGAGCATTAAGTGCTCAACAGATGTTCATTGAATGAGTGAATGATATGTGTGTGTGTGTGTGTGTGTGTGTGTGTGTATAACTATAAGGGCTATAAAAAGTGAACAGAATGCTATGGGAAACAGATGGAGTAGTAATTCTGTGAAGGAACAATCTGGAAAAGATTTGTACGAGATGACATTAGAGTTTGGCCTCGAAGGGTATTACTCTCTGAGAAATTTGGGAAAAGAAGATATGGAGATAATGAAAATTTCTGGATATTCAGAGAATGCACTCTAGGTATGGCCATTTGACAGGCACAATTGGTATAAAGTGAAGATAGCAAGGGGTAAGACTATAGATTAAGGTTGTGAAAGGTTCTGACTTCCGTCATGCTAAGGAATTTGGAACTTCATCCCATAGGTGATAGTCAGTGAAGAGTTATAAAAGCAGAGTTGCTAGTTCTGTTTTAGAAAGAGCACTTTGGTTGCAGTATGGAGAATAGATTAGGACCAGAATAATTTAGGAAGCTTTTACCATAATTTAGGCTAAAGATGATGCTCTGAACGGAGGCAAGAAGAGAGAGAGAGAAATATTAAAAAAAAGTTTTTCAAAAGCTTTATGGAGGCGTATTTTATATATCATAACAGAGAAACATCTCAAAGATGGTATTGACTTGGTAACTCAGTAAATGATGGAGTGAGGGAGAGGCAGGAATGTCAAAGATGAGCTGGATGCATGATAATCCCATTTGCTAAGAGAGTAAGAAGAAGGAACAATTTTTTTTTTTTTTTGAGCAAGATTAGCCCTCAGCTAACATCTGCCAGTCTTCCTCTTTTTGCTGAGGAAGGCTGGCCCTGAGCTAACATCTGTGCCCATTGAAGAAGGAACAATTTTGAAGATAGATGATAGTGAATTTGGTTCTGAACTTGATAAATTTGAAGTGTCAGTGGGACTTTGAAGTAGACTGTCTACTGGACTGAAAACTTGGGTCCGGAGTTTGGAGAAAGATCTAGAACAGAAATATGATGATACTTAGGAAGTAGTTGAAACCATGAAAGTGTGTGAAATTTCCTGGGAGGAAGGAGATAGAAAAGAATAGGCCTAGGAATGGAACCTTTGGAAATGTTACCACTGATGAATTGGGCAAAAGTAGAGAAACTGTCAATCAAAGAAAAAAAAAAGAGGTAAGGGAAATAGGGGAGATATGTTTTATTGATCCCAAGAGTAGTGAGAGTTTCAAGTTGAAACTTAAAACTCCAAATGTTAACAGACTAGTGTTATACCCAACTGGAAAATTGTATTACTGGAAAGGTATATTGCCTAGATTTTCTGGACATATATTTAACGTTTAAATTTAGTTCTGAGACTCATAAAAATAAACCCTTAAAGCAGGCAAAATAATTTTTTAGACTTTAGATTTTTGGTTTAGAAAGTAGACTTTTTAGTTGACTATATATAAGATGATGAATTTGAAAGATAAAGGCTAAATTTCATCAGTGGATTAAAAAAAATGTTTTCTGGTGCCTGGAGATAACCTTCTCTGAAAGGAACTGTCATTGAGCTTTTGAAATTTTCTGTATTCTCTCTCTTTTTTTTTTTAAAAAACTCTTTTAAAGATTTTATTTTTTTTTTCCTTTTTCTCCCCAAAGCCCCCAGGTACATAGTTGTACATTCTTAGTTGTGGGTCCTTCTAGCTGTGGCATGTGGGACGCTGCCTCAGCGTGGTTTGATGAGCAGTGCCATGTCCGCGCCCAGGATTCGAACTGACGAAACACTGGGCCGCCTGCAGCGGAGCGTGCGAACTTAACCACTCGGCTACGGGGCCAGCCCCATCTCTCTCTCTTTTTTAAAACAGTATATTTCTTTTTCTTTCTTTTTTTAAACTAGTTTAAGCTGGTCAGTGTTTTTTTTTTTTTTTTTTTTGGAAGATTGGCCCTGAGCTAACATCTGTTATGTTTCCTCCCCTCCCCAGCTCCAAAGCCCCCCAGTACGTAGTTGTAGATCCTAGTTGTAGATGCTCCTGTTTCTTCTATGTGGGACACCACCTCAGCATGGCTTGATGAGTGGTGCTCGGTCCCCGCCCAGGATCCGAACTGGTGAACCCCGGGCTGCAGAAGCGGAGTCAACCACTTGGCCCTGGGGCCGGCCCCTAAAACAGTATATTTCTTAACACATTTTTTTCTATAGTATATTTGAAATAAGTTTCAAATATATCTTTTTAAAATAACTTTTTTCCTCTAAGTATATGATTTAGAGGCTTGCATGATTTCATGGGATCCTCTTTTTCTGTGGGATGGGTTTTTTTTCCCCCAGAAATAAAGGGAAATAAAGGGAAGTTTGTTGTAAGGCTTCAGAGTGGCCTCAAGGATGCAAAGGCAGAAAATGAGGCACTGGTATTATAGGACCTGGAAAATACATAGGAACAAGGCCACTTTTTCCTTTTTGGGGAGGCCACATGTTCTCTCCTTTGTTTTTCTTTGATCTTCCTCTTGCTTTTTCATCGTGATTTTTCAGGTTGGCTCCTCACAGCTCAGTGATGTAGTTGCCTAACATTTCATTCCAGAATTCTTAGATCTCCTCTTGCCAGGGACTGATTAGGCCACCCTTCAATCAGTTCCTCATTCCTTATCCAATTAGCTATAGCTGGGGTGAGGGGCAGGGTTGTGGAAGGGGGGTTGTGGTTGTTCTTTAGAAAGGGGACTATGGGTAGGCAAACACAGTGATTGAATAACATACACAATTTCATTTAACAAACCTTTTCAGGAACATTTTAAAGGTATAATTTGAGATGAGTTGTTTTATGTTGAATAGGAAGGATTGCCATTTTTGACTTTTGAAAAATCTTGGGAGTCAAAGGAGGATATATATGATAAATACCGAGTTCAGGATAGTGGTTATTATCTCTGGATGGGGGGAGATGGATATGAGTAGAGACAGATAGACCGGGGACTTTAGCCAAATTGATAAAAGTTTGTTTTTTAGACTGAGAGGTTGAGTACATGAGTGTGTATTATATTATGTCTTACACTTTTTGGTGTACCTTAACTATTTATAGTAAATTAAACCAGTAAAGAAGAGAGTCTGTTTTGTGGATGATTGATGATCGTTTAAGTTTAGACCTTGACAGATAATGTCTCAGAAAATAAAGCAGTCTCACAGGCTATTGAAAATTTGTTAACTCTTTCCTGAATGTCAAAATCATTGACAACGTGGCTCTTAGCTATTCTGCCATGAAAAATACAATTCATGAAATAAATTTAAAAATGTCAACTTATTTGGATTATCTAGTCTAACTCTTAGAAGCATTTATATAGAAAACCATGGTTATCTACCTTTGCGGAAGTGGAGGATTGTGACAAGCTTATTACTAGATCACAGTACTTAACTTTTATGAGCATGATAAACTGATGCCCTTAGGGTTCCTGATGCAAAATTGTCTCTATCCCTTCTTTCTCCTTCATACTACACATGTATTAGGCATGCCTTAATTAATATGGTGTCTTTAAGGATATTCCTCCAAGAAGCTTTAACAGATCTCCCCCAGAGGAATTAATGTCTCCTTTTGTGATAATTGTATGCATATTATGGTATTGTCCAGACTGTTATATTTTTCAGTTAATTAATGTATGTGTTTACCTCACTTGATTAGTGGATTCTTTTGAGAATGTGATGAAGGCCGTGATTTCCCTCTCTAGAAAAATGTACATAGATGATATGTACAGAATTTTGCATACAATTTCAGAGTTTGTAAATTCCTTGAATCTCATTCATGGATCCCTAGGTTAAGAATACTTGTACTAGGTTCTGAGGTTGTAGAGGTCAAGGCCATTTCATCTTCCTTTTGTGTCACACACAATGCTTTGCACAATTAGATACTCAAAAAATGTTAGCACACGCCTATTAATACGCAAGTTTATTCTCCCCATTCTCAGCCTTAAAAGACAAAAATTGTTACATTGGGATAAAGAATGCTACCTATTTTTTGTATATAAGATATATCTAAAAGAAAGTGTCACAGAAAGTTTAGAATTAAAAGGATAGGGCAGATATAATAAAATAAAGCAATGCTTGCTTTTTATTAATAGCATAACATACAGAATTAAATACTAAACACGTTTCTCTGGGGACAAAGATGGTCAGGTGTTTGTTTTTTTGAGTTCATAATAGTTTACATCATTGTGAAATTTCAGTTGTACATTATTTCTTATCTGTCCCCACATAGGTGCTCCCCTTCATCTGCTGTGCTCACCCCCCCACTCCCCTTCCCCTGGTAACCAGTGAACTGTTTTCTTTGTCCATATGCTTGTTTATATTCCACATATGAGTGAAATCATCTGATGTTTGTCTTTCTCAGTCTGACTTATTTCACTTAGCATAATTCCCTCCAGGTGCATCCATCTTGTTGCAAATGGGATGGTTTTGTCTTTTTTTCTGGCTGAGTAGTATTCCATTGTGTGTATATATACATATATATATATATGTATATATGTATATGTATATATATATATATATATACATATACACACACACACACACACATACATATACCACATCATCTGTATACACTCATCAGTTGATGGGCACTTGGATTGTTTCCATGTCTTGGCTATTGTGAATAGTGCTGCAATGAACATAGGGGTACATATGTTACTTTGGATTGTTGATTTCAAGTTGTTTGGATAGATACCCAGTAGTGGGATAGCTGGTCATACGGTAGTTCCATTTTTAGCTTTTTGAGGAATCTCCGTACTGTTTTCCATAGTGGCTGCACCAGTGTGCATTCCCACCAGCAATGTATGAGGGTTCCCTTCTCTCCACACCCTCCGTAACAGTTGTTATTTTTAGTCTTAGTGATTATAGACATTTTAACAGGCATAAGATGATATCTCAGTGTAGTTTTGGTTTGCATTTCCCTGATGCTTAGTAATGTTGAACATCTTTTCCTGTGTTTCTTGGCCATCTGTATATCTTCCTTGGAAAAATGTCTGTTCATATTCTTTGCCCATTTTTTGATCAGGCTGTTTGGTTTTTTTTGTTGTTTAGTTGTATGAGTTCCTTATATTTTATAGAGATTAACCCCTTATCAGATATATGATTTTCTCCCACTTGGTGGGTTGTCTTTTGGTTTTGATCCTAGTTTCTTTTGCCTAGCAGAAGCTCTTTAGTCTGAGGAACTCCCACTTGTTTATTTTTTCTTTTGTTTTCCTTGTCTGAGAAGACATGGTATTTGAAAAGGTCCTTTTAAGTTCAGTGTCAAAGAGTGTACTATCTATATTATCTTCCAGGAGTTTTATGGTTTCAGGACTTATCTTCAAGTCTTTGATCCATTTGAGTTTATTTTTGTGTATGACATGAGATAATGGTCTATTTTCATTCTTCTGCCTGTGGCTGTCCAGTTTTCCCAACACCATTTATTGAAGAGACTGTCTTTTCTCCATTGTATGTTCTTGGTACCTTTGTCTAAGATTAGCTGTCTGTATATGTGTGGTTTTATTTCTGGGCTTTCAGTTCTGTTCCGTTGATCTGTGTGCCTGTTTCTGTACCAGTACCATGCTGTTTTGATCACTATGACTTTGTAGTACATTTTGAAGTTAGGGATTGTGATGCCTCTAGCTTTGCTCTTTTTTCTCAGTATTGCTTTAGCAATTTGGGGTCTTTGATTTCCCCATATGAATTTTAGGATTCTTTGCTCTATTTCTGTGAAGAATGTCATTGGCATTCTGATTTGGGATTGCACTGAATCTGTAGATTGCTTTGGGTAGTATGGACATTTTAACTATGTTTATTCCTCCAATCCATGTGCATGGAATCTCTTTCCATCTCTATATGTCCTTATCTATTTCTTTCAATAATGTCTTATAGTTTTCATTGTATAAGTCCTTCACCTCTTTAGTTAAATTTATTCTTAGGTACTTTATTCTTTTTGTTGCAATTGTAAATGGAATTGTATTCTTGAGTTCTCTTTCTGTAAGTTCATTATTAGAGTACAGAAATGCAACTGATTTTTGTGAGTTGACTTTGTACCCCACAACTTTCCTGTAGTTGTTAATTATTTCTATTAGTTTTCCGATGGATTCTTTATGGTTTTCTATATATAAGATCATGTCATCTGCAAACAGTGAGTCTACTTCTTCACTCCCTATTTGGATTCCTTTTATTCCTTTCTCTTCCCTAATTGCTCTGACCAAAACCTCCAGTACTATATTGAAGAAGAGTGGTGAGAGTGGGCATCCTTATCTTGTTCCTGTTCTCAGAGGGATGGTGCTCAGTTTTTCCCCATTGAGTATGATGTTGGCTGTGGGTTTGTCATATATGGCCCTTATTATGTTGAGGTAATTTCCTTCTATCCTCATTTTGTTAAGAGTTTTTATCATAAATGGCTGTTGGATCTTGTCGAATGCTTTCTCTGCATCTATTTAGGTGATCATGTGGTTTTTATTCCTCCTTTTGTTAGTGTGGTGTATCACATTGATTTGCGGATGTTGAACCATCTCTTTGTCCCTGGAATAAATCCCACTTGATCATGGTGTATGATCTTTTTGATGTATTGCTGTATTCGGGTTGCCAATATTTTGTTGAGGATTTTTGCATCTATATTCATCAGCGATATTGGCCTCTAGTTTTCCTTTCTTATGTTATCCTTTTCAGGCTTTGGTATCAGAGTAAGGTTGGCCTTGTAGAATGTGTTAGGAGGCACTCCATCTTCCCTAATTTTTTGTGATAGCTTGAGAAGGATAGATATTAAATCCTCTCTGAAGGTTTGGTAGGACTCCCCAGGAAAGCCGTCTGGTCCTGGGCTTTTATTCTTTGGAATGCTTTTGATTAGTTTCAGTCTCTTTACTTGTGATTGGTCTATTCAGATTCTATATTTCTTCTTTTTTTTTTTGAGGGAGATTAGCCCTAAGCTAACATATGCCGCCAATCCTCCTCTTTTTGCTGAGGAAGACTGGCCCTGAGCTAACATCCATGCCCATCTTCCTCTACTTTATATGTGGAACGCCTACCACAGCATGGCTTGCCAAGCAGTGCCATGTCCGCATTTGGGATCCGAACTGGCGAATCCTGGGCTGCCAAAGCGGAACATGCACAGTTAACCACTGTGCCACTGGGCCGGCCCCTATGTTTCTTCTTGATTCAGCTTTGGGAGGTTGTATGAGTCTAAGAATTTATCCATTTCCACTAGATTATCCATTTTGTTGGCAAATGAGGTTTTTGTAGTATTCTCTTATAATCCATTGTATTTCTGTGGTATCTGTTGTTATTTCTGCTCTTTCTAATTTTATTTATCTGAGCTTGCTTTCTTTTTCTGTTTGTTAAGTCTGGCTAGGGGTTTGCCAATTTTACTTATCTTCTCAAAGAACCAGCTCTTTGTTTCATTGATCCTACCTACTGCCTTTTTTCTTTCAATAGCATTTATTTCTGCTGTGATTTTTATTGTTTCTCTCCTTCTGCTGACTTTGAGCTTTGTTTGTTCTTTTTCTAATTCAATTAGGTGTAGTTTGAGATTGCTTATTTGAGATTTTTCTTGTTTGTTAAGGTGAGTCTGTATTACAATGAATTTCCCTCTTAATACGGCTTTTGCTGCATCCCATGTGAATTGGTAAGGTATATTTTCATTTTCATTTGTCTCCAGATATTTTTGATTTCTCTTTTAATTTCTTCAATGATCTATTGGTTGTTCAGTAGCATGTTGTTTAGTCTCCACATCTTTGTCCTTTTCTTAGCTTTTTTCTTGTAATTAATTTGTAGTTTTATAGCATTGTGATCAGAAAAGATGCTTGTTATTATTTCAATCTTCTTAAATTTGTAGAGGCTTGCCTTGTTTCCCAGTGTGTGGTCTATTCTTGAGAATGTTCCATGTGTACTTGAGAAGAATGTGTATTCTGCTGTTGGGGATGGAGTGTTCTAAATATGTCTATTAAGTCCAACTGGTTTAGCTTTTCATTTAATTCTACTGTTTCCTTGTTGATTTTCTGTCTGGATGATCTATCCATTGATGTGAGTGGAGTGTTGAGGTTCCCTACTATTATTGTGTTATTATTAATGTCTTCTTTTAGGTTTGTTAATAGTTGCTTTATGTACTTTGGTGCTCCTGTGTTGAGTGCATAGATATTTATGTGTTATTTCTTCGTGATGGGATGTCCCTTTGATCATTATATACTGCCCCTCTTTGTATCTCTTTACCTGTCTTATCTTGAGTCTACTTTGTCTGATATAAGTATGGCAACACCTGCTTTCTTTTGTTTGCCATTAGCTTGGAGTATTGTCTTCCATCCCTTCACTCTGAACCAGTATTTGTCATTGGAGCTGAGATGTGTTTCCTGGAGGCAGCATATTGTTGGGTTTTGTTCTTTAATCTATCTCGCCACTCTGTGTCTTTTTATTGGAGACTTCAATCCATTTGCGTTTAGGGTGATTATTGATATGTGAGGGGTTTATGCTGCCATTTTATCACTCGTTTTCCGGTTCTCCTGCATTTCCTTTGTTTCTCGTCCTGTGTATTTTGGTCTACCAATCAAGTTATGTAGTTTTTTACGTTGTGTTTCTTTGTTTTCTCCTTATTTATTATTTGTGTCTCTGGTCTGCTTTTTCGTTTAGTGGTTACCCTCAGGTTTGTATTCAAAATCTGGTGGATAAGATAGTCCCTTTTCTGATGGCCTCTAATTTCCTTAGACTAGACCGATTCAGTCCCTTTCCTCTTCCTCTCCTAAGATGTTTTTCTCACATCTTATTCCATCTTGTGTTATGAGTTTGTGGTTAAAATGACAAGATTATCTTTGTTTTTGGTGTTTTCCTTCCTTTTGTCTTTAATGCTGTACTTGAGTATTTGCTGTCTTGCTCTGATTCTGTTGACCTATTTATCTCCTTACTCCATGCTTTGTAACCCCTTTCTCCCTTTTTGTTTTTAGGTATGAGGGTCTTCTTGAGGATTTCCTGTGGGGGCGGGGCAGGTGGCATCTCATGGCTACAAACTCCCTTAGCTTATGTGTCTGGGAAAGTTTTTATTACTCCATCATATCTGAAGGATGTTTTTGCTGGATAGAGTATTCTTAGGTGAAAGTTTTTGTCCTTCAAATATTTGAATATGTCATTCCAGTGTCTCCTAGCTTATAAGGTTTCTGCAGAGAAACCTGCTGAAAGCCTGATGGGGATTCCTTTGCAGGTTATTTTCTTCTGCCTTGCTGCCCTTAGTATTCTTTCTTTGTCATTCACTTCTGTCAGTTTCACCACTATGTGCCTCACAGTAGGTCTTTTTACATGGACATATTTAGGAGATCTGGCAGCCTCTTCCACATAGATTTCCTTCCCTAGGTTTGGGACGTTCTCTGCTATTATTTCTTTGACCAAGCTTTCTACTCCATTCTCCTTCTCTTCTCCTTCTTGAATACCTTTAATTCTTATGTTGCATTTCCTAATTGAGAAGGATATTTCTCGGACTCTTTCTTCATTTCTTTTTAGTCTTAGTTCTGTCTCTTCCTCTATCTGGAGCATTTCAACATGTCTATCTTCCATTTTGCTGATGCACTCCTCTGTGGTGTCCCCTCGAGTATTCAGGGAATCCATATTTCATTTTATTTCTTCCTTTGTGTCTGTCATCTCTAATATTTCTGATTGATTCTTCTTTATAGTTTCAATCTCTTTTGTGAAGTAGCTCCTGAACTCGTTGAATTGTTTCTCTACATTCTCTTTTAGTTCATTGAGTTTTTTGATGATAGCTGTTTTGAATTCTTTGTCATTTAGATTACATATTTCTGCATCCTCAGGACTGACTTCTGGGTAGTTGTCATTGTCTCTCTGGTCTGGAGATCTAATATAATGTTTGACGTTACTAGAGGAATTGGCTTTGTTTTTTTTAGCATCCTGGCATTCTTTGGTCACAGTTACCACCTATCGCCACTGAGTTGGGGTCAAGAGCCATGTGTTCTGTGCCGTCTCCCTTCAGTTGAAATCCCAGGGGCTGGAGCTGAGCTGAGCATGTTGGGGGAGGGGCACTTTCTCCTGCCTGCTCTTGGGGTTTTCTCCCTCTGCTCTTGCTATCTGCTTTTCTGGGTTGTTGGCTTGATAGGGTCAACCCCTGCGAAAGCTTTTGCCCTGGTAGAGAGCTTCCCTCTAGGCTGCAAGGGCCCTTGGGAGTTCTTGATGTTCCTGTGAATGAACGTCCCCTCCCCTGTTCCTTCCCTCTCAGAGGCCTCCCACAGTCCTGGATCATAGTCTGTTAGGAGAGAGAGTGAAGTTTTCTCCTACCCCATTCCACCTCCAGCCTCTCCGCCCTCTGTCATATGGCTGCGTGGATCTCTCTGACATTTTCTGTATTGTGTTTGGCTGTCCTCTGTTGGAGTATGAATGACCTTCTGATTGTGTATTGGAGGGGAAAGAGTACTGGCAAGCTTACTCTGCCATGATGCTGATGTCACTCTCAAAGATGGTCAGTTTTTATTGCAGAAATATAGAATTCATGATGACACTATAACAACTATGAACCTTTATGCACTAAATAATATCAAGCTATATAAATGTTAATTTACAGAAATATGAAGAGAAATAGACAAAAAGTAGTTGTAGATTTTTGTCCACCTCTCTTAATTCGTGACAGATTAAATTGGCAAAAGAGAATATACGGATATACAATGAATAAATAATTCCAAAATTCCCATATGGCTGTAGAGTAAAGTTGTTGTTATGTTCTCTATAAAACATTGAACTGGGAAAGTGACTTCATTATTGCCCAAGAAATAATCTTGAATAAGTTTAATGTGTTTGACTTGGTAAACACTTTAAAGTGGTTGGAAAAGGCATTTTGCAAATTGAGATTTATACTTTAAACATAGTAAGAGTTTTGACAGATTAGAGTCTCTTCTTTCTATGAAGAGATTTTTTCATTATACTCTTTCCTCAGGTATTCTTTTTTTAAATTTTTATAAAAAGTGATATTTTATATATAATATATTCTTACATAAAGAACAGACCTACTTAAATACTTTCTATTGATAATGCTCACTTATTGGGCATGGGATAACAAGGGATTTTGACAGGTGGATTATTTAGAAATTGAGGTGCTTCATGAGACTAAACATTATAGAACTGAATATAATTATAAACTTAAACTAGGATATAATTCTTTCATGTTATCTGAAAATAGTTTGAAGTATAAATACTTCAATTTATATTGAAATTATAAGTACTTTTAATTGAAGTATACTTTTGAAAAAAGCCTTATAAGTGTACAGCTTGATGAAGTCTCATAAACTGAGTACATCCATGAAATCAGTGCCCAAATCAATAAACAATATTATCAGTACCTTAGAAGCCCTTCCTTTCTCCAGTTCTAGTCACCTCCACCAATCCATACATAATGACTGTCTTCACTTCTAACACCATAGATTATTTTTGCCTGTTTGATACTTTATAAAAACGGAATTATACAGCACGTACACTTGTTTCTGGCATTCTTCACCTAACACATTTGTGATGTCCAACTATCTTGTTGTATGTAGTTGTAATTAGTTCATTCTCATTGTTAAATGGTGAATATACTATAATTTATTTACAGGATGAAATTTTACATAAATGTCATACTCCTAATAATTAGTCATTTGCATTTGAAGATGATTGACCATTAATAGGGTTTTTATTTTGAAGCAGATATAGATTCTTTTGTTTTTATTCATCTACTCATCTTTACTTTACTGATTTACTCATTTACTTTACTCATCTGTCTCAGCCTGATGAAAATTAACCCCTAAGCATAGAGATTCTGGATATCTAGTGTTTGGTTATTTAATCTATTTCTCTGTCCCATTGGAAAATTGATAATTACTATTTTAGCATTTATTTTCACTTTAAAGTGAAGTCTGCATAAAGAAAACTTTTGTCAAATCATTGACAGATTTAATAATATAGAATAGCATGTTTGTTTAGTTGCCATTTTGACAGTTGGCTAGACCAAAACAAGTATCTTTATGAGAAGGAAAGTAAAATGAGTTAACTTTTGAATTGTGTTAGCAGCTCTGATTAAAGTTTTTATAGTTGGAAAAATTTTAAACTGTTGGCATATTTGTTGATTTTAGTTTTTCTACCATCCTACATGACTGTTTTTAAAATCTAGATTGACTTTTCTTAGAGCCATATTGTATAATCTATGAAAAATTTTATTTTTAGAACATTTTTGAAGTTTTTTCCTAGTAAATTTATAAACCAGAATTATTTACTATAGGTGAAATTAGCTCCTTAAAAATTAATTATGCCTTTAGTTTTACATGTTTAGATTTAGTAGGTAGGCTTTTCCTTTTCTTAAATTTAAATTTAGGTCTTTAATATTCAGCATACTGAATTGCCTTTGCAGACAACTAATTGAAGAAAATTATTTTTATCAAATATAATAAAGACTTAATGACCTTATTAAACTTTTTATTTAATCAACTGATATTGATTAAATAAATTGATAAGAAGAGCATTAAGATCCTGGCTGGTGCAGCCGTTAAGTTCGCACGTTCTGCTTTGGCAGCCCAGGGTTCTCTGGTTCAGATCCTGTGTGTGGACCAACACAGCGCTTGTCAAGTCATGCTGTGGCAGGCATCCCACATATAAAGTAGAGGAAGATGGGGACAGATGTTAGCTCGGGGCCAGTCTTCCTCAGCAAAAAGAGAAGGATTGGTGGCAGATGTTAGCTCAGGGCTAATCTTCCTCAAAAAAGAAAAGAAAAGATCCTAGTAGGTAAGTGGGCAAAGGATGAGAAAAGAAAATTCACAAATGAAGAGCTAAGATTAAGATCTATGGCAGAATGTTTAGTCCTGCTAGCAGTCTGCTAAATTCAAATTAAGGTAACTGTTGTCTTCCTACTTCATCAGCAAAAGTAAAAAGAATAGATAATACTCCATATTAAAAGATACTAGTAAAACTGGCGGGTTCATATTATTGTAAGTTGGAAAACAGTTCAACATTGGATTTCAAGAGCAGCATGTTCTTCACATTCTTTAGTTCAGTTTTAACGCACTTTGTAGAGCCTATTCTAGATAAATAATTCAAATGAGCAAAAATTCATATACACAAATATGTTTATTTTTAATAGAGAAAATGAGACATAGTATTGTATTGGTAATCTATTGCTGTGTAACTCCACTTCCAGGATTGGTCACTCATATGGCTATAAGTAGAAAGAGTCCATTGTTTGCCACATGGACCTCTTCATAAGGCTGTTTGGCCTCATGACATGCCTTTTATGACTTAGCCATGAAAGTCACACATTGTCACTTCCAGCACATTTGATCTGTTAAAAGCAAATCACTTGGGGCTGGCCCTGTGGCCGAGTGGTTAAGTTCGCACGCTCTGCTTCGGCAGCCCAGGCTTTCCCTGGTTTGGATCCTGGGCATGGACATGGCACCTCTCATCAGGCCATGCTGAGGCAGCGTCCCACATTGCACAACCAAAGGCACTCACAACTAGAATATACAACTATGTACTGGGGGGTTTTGGGGAGAAGAAGAAGAAGAAGAAAAAAGAAGATTGGCAACAGATGTTAGCTCAGGTGCGAGTCTTTAAAAAAAAAAACTGAATCACTAAGTCCAGCCTATATTCAGTGGGAGAAAAATTAAGCTCTCTTTCTTGAAGAAAGCATCAAAGAATTTGTGGATATATTTTAAAACCACACGAATGTCCAACTGTTAAGTAGGACACAAAATTGAAATTACAGTGATTACAGTAAAAAAAATTAGAATAGAAGGGACTATGCAAAATATCGTAATGATTGTGTTGTGATTGTGGGAGTAGGGATTAGTTTTCCCAGCCTGTATTTTCCAAACTTTCTGTGTTATTGTTATATGACTTTTATAACAGAATAATTCCTCTATATTCATAGGAAAATATAGTATGACTTTTATCATCAAGCTCTCTAGTCAGCATAAGCAGATCATGATCCTTCTCTTTAAGTCATAATGTAAGTTTTTTCCTTTCATTTTTTTTTATCGTGGTAAAATACACATAACATTTACCATCACAGCCATTTTTCAGTGTATGGTTTAGTGGTATTAAGTGCATTCATATATCATTGTACAACCATCTTCACTACTCATCTCCAAAACTATTTTCATCTTACAAAACTGAAACTCTATACCCATTAATAACTCCCCATTCCTCCCTGCCCCCAGCCCCTGGCAACCACTATTTTACTTTCTGTCCCTATAATTTCGACTACTCTAGGTACTTCATATAAGTAGAAACATCCAGTATTTGTCTTTGTAACTGGCTTATTTCACTTACATAATGTCCTCAAGGTTCATCTGTATTTACAGCATGTGTCAAAATTTCCCTCCTTACAGGCTGAATAATACTCTGTTAGGCTGGCCCTCATGGTCTCGTGATTAAGATTCAGCACTCTCACTACTCGGGCCTGGGTTTGTTTCCTGGTGAGGGAACCACACCACCCATCTATTGGTTGTCACACTGCGGTGGCTGTGTGTTACTGTGATGCTGAAAGCTATGCCACCGGTATTTCAAATACCAGCAGGGTCACCCATGGTGGACAGGTTTCAGCAGAGCTACTAGACTAAGACAGACTAGGAAGAAGTATTTGGCCACCAACTTTGGAAAAAATTGGCCATGAAACCCTGTGAATAGCAAGCATTGTCTGATACAGTGCTGGATGATGCGAGGATGGTGCAAAAAGAGCAGGCAGGGTTCTGCTCTGCTGTACACAGGGTCGCTAGGAGTTGGAATCAACTCCATGGACTAACAAACAAATATTCCGTTGTATGTATATAGCACATTTTACTTATCTTTTAATCTGTTGATGGACGTTTGAGTTACTTTCATCTTTTGGCTATTGTGAATAAATGCTGCTCTGAAAATGGATATACAAGTATGTCTTCAAGACCCTGCTTTCAGTTCTTTTGTGCTGAATCATATGGTAAATTTCTTTTTAGTTTTTTGAGGGACTGCAGTACTGTTTTCCACAACGGCTGTACCACTTTACATTCCTGCAAACAGTGCACAAGAGTTCCAGTTTCTCCATATCTTCATCAGATATAGATTTTTCATCATGATATAAATTTTTAATGGTTTAATTTTCCAAGAAAAAATAGTTATTAGCTTATCAGGAACTCTTAAGAGGGTATAAAGATAAGTTTTAAAGATGGTTAAATTCTTTTCTGACTTTCTTGAAAGGCAGGATAAGTCAGGGCATTTTCTTTACTAGTATAATATTGATGCTTAGTGAATGCTGATGATGTGATTGCAGGTAAATTGGCAAGATGAGGAGCAGCAAATCAAAAGAGGTGCCTTTACCAAATACAAGGAACTCTCCAAGCAAGGATACTGTTCAAGGTATGATTGGTTCTTTTTTAAACTGGAACTTAATCACTTGTTTAGGTTATGTGTACAAAATTCTGGGCTAATCAGTAAATGAAAATTATGCATATGCTTTGAGTTATGAAAAGTAGATAAATAACTTAAAAAATTTAATCTTGTTTTAAATATATGTTACGTCACCTTCAAAGACATCCTATGGTAAACTGTTTTGTAAAGGAGAAAATCCTTTTTAAAAAAAGAATCAGTATATGCAAAATTAGTTTTATACAGTTTCTTAGACATTCTGACTTAATGTCCACAAATGGTATAATATAGCTCTTAATATAGTTATAGACCTATAGTGCACAGAAAACAAGTAGTAGTCTCATTGAACTCTTTTTTTTCCTTTGATGAGGAAGATTAGCTCAGAGCTAACTTCCGTCGCCAATCCTCTTTTTGCTGAGGAAGATTGGCCCTGAGCCAACATTTGTGCCCATCTTCCTCTATTTTATATGTGGGACACCTGTCACAGCATGTCTCGATAAGCAGTGCATATATCTGCACTCAGGATCCAAACCTGTGAACCCCAGGCTGCCGAAGCGGAGTGTGTGAACTTAACCACTGTGCCACTGGGCCGGCTCCTGAACTCTTTTTTAAAATGATACATTGGCAGTAACTTTAATTTAGGGCATACTATTTTTTGAGGGACATTGACAAACTGAAATACATCTGTAGGATGATTAATGGGTTTGTGAGGAATCTGGAAATCATGTCACATAAGGAGCATTTGAAGGAAATGAAAATATTCCAGAGAAGGATGACTCAAGGGAAATAATGTGGCCTTATACTGCTTGAAGGGCTATTATTTTAAAGACTAAATAGATTTTACCTTTGTTTCTACTGGTAGATCAAAGTCTGGAGTAGTTTTTAATCTTTTCACATCATAATGTGAAATACAGTACAACACAAAATTTTCTATTTGTTCAGCTCATTGGGGTAAACTGAGAATACTGCTTAATGTTGGAGATGTCTAATGAGGGTGTTGATGCAGGTGTTAGTGCAGCTGTCCTAATGACTAAGGGGATCAGTGTCTAATATAATACTATACCATATATCGAGAAGCTCAGCTTTATAGGAATGGAGAAGAACCATGTTTTGACTCAACATAATAAAACACTTGCTGTGGAGTAGTTCTGCCTAATGAAGTGGTTCTCAAACTTTTGAGTGCATTTTGGAAGCTTATTAAAATGCAGATTCTGAGGTCCACTTCAGAGATTTTAATTCAGTAAATATCAATGTTCCCCAACAGATATAACCACATCGTGGGATGCACTTTCTCAGACCAAGGCTGCTGTAAGTAGTTATAGTTTCCTTTTATTTCTTTCTGGTTTAAAATTGATTTCCTGTTATGAGTGAATAGATTAAAATTTTTTCTCTAGTGCTTTTTTCTTTTGAGGAAGATTAGCCCTGAGCTAATATCCACTGCCAATACTCCTCTTTTTACTGAGCAAGATTGGCCCTGAGCTAACATCTGTGCCCATCTTCCTCTACTTTATATCTGGGATGCCTCCACAGCATGGCTTCATAAGTGATGTGTAGGTCTGTGTCCTGGATCCAAACCTGTGAATCTTGGGCCACTGAAGTGGAGGGCATGAACTTAACATCTACGCCACCAGGCTGGCCCATCTGTAATGCTTTTTTGGTAGGAAAATAAAGTCAAAGATTTTGGTAAGAAGTTGTATACAACATATTACAAAATGAACATTAATGACAATTATTAAATAGTAAAGGAATAATCAAGACACTGCTTTGTCTATCAGGAGTATTAACAATATGCCATATGAAGTGTTAAAATACTTTGTGCTAGTCCTTCTCCTTTAATAAATTTGCTCATTTGGTATTTTGAAATGAAGATTTAAAACATAGAGAATGAATTTGTGAAGGTGGGGCTGTGTAAAAGCCTTAGAGAAGACAGGAAATGAAAGGAGCAGCTTCTCCTTGAATGGACTGTGAGTTATCTCTTCTTTTTAGCGGCAATAACAGACTTTTTTCTCTCAGCACTACTGAAGAAGAATGACTATGGGCAACTTGTTCTCATTTGTGTTCTGTCCACTCCTGTCTGGAGTTTAGGAAACTAAATTTGGCAAGTGCTGCATAGTCCCTTCAAAGGGAGACCCTTTCCTTTTTCTTTTCTTTTTCATTTGCTCTCTGGGCAAATTATTCTTCTAATATGTCCTTTTTTTGTTTTCTTTTATATTCTACGTGAATTTGAATCACTTATTTCTTTACTGTCTGAGTATAGTATTTTCTGTCCCCTAATCTTTTGAACTGGTTTGAAAATCAGTCTGGAAAAGGTACTATGGCCTAGATTTGGTCATAATGCAGGGTCAAATTTTGGCCCGCTGAATACAACAACATATATTCTCTCTCTTTGACATGAGCATTATAGATAATGTAGGAATGGTTTTTATCCCCCAGTGTAATTTAGAACTAAACTAATTTAGAGATGAATTGTTAATAGTTGTTTTTCAAAATTATTGGGTTTTTAAAAATAATTTTAAAAAATGATAAGGGGCTCATAATATAAATGGGGGGAAAAGCCTGATAGAGAAGTATTAGTATATAAAGGCTTTTTCCAATTTTGTGAGTACATTGCCCTGCAAAAATCTGAAAGAAGATAAATCAGAATTTTACAGAAAGTTTTTATCTCTATGTGCTAGAATTTTGATAATTTTAATTTCATTTTTTTTTAATTTTTTCTGTATTCTCCTGTAAGCATGTGATACTCTACTATTTAGGGGAAAATGCTTTTAAAATCATTGAGAACTTTGGTAGTTTTACCAAAAGTTGACTTACGTTGTAAAGTGTATGGAAACCTGGTTTCTATCTTGTTAATTTTGTCCTTATTGTGAAACTTATTTTATAGACATAAGACTATAAAAAGCTGTGACTGTTTGAATAGCCCTAAATTTTAGTCCAGCTGAATCATTCTTTCCTCACTTTTGCATGTAAAGTGCACAAGGTATAGCATAATGATATGCAACATATAATGTCAGAAAATTTACTGCTTAAAAAACTCAACAATTAAAAAAAAGTCAACAAGGCAAATAGGAACTCTAATGTTCTTCAGAATCTTTTTAATTTTCTTGTCCAAACTTGGGCAGCATTGTGCCAGTTGTTAGCCTAGCTGAAGTAGTAAATAATGAAAAAAGTATTTTGTTCCATTAAAATAAAGCATTCCTGAGTTTTTTCTACTTTGGAGGAAGGTAGTGGACAATGTAGTTTTAAATAACTATGTAAATCAATGGTAGCTGGTTTATTTATAGAATTAACCTGTTTGTTGTGATGGTGTTTCAACTTTAGCTGAGACACATTGAAAACAAATTAGAAGTAGCCCCTACAAGTACAGCTGTGTTTGATTCTGTCATGGATACCAAGAAATCTTCTGCAAGTGCTACCCGAAAAATAAGTAGGAAAGGTATGTATGAGGTTATTTCCAAAGATATAAATATATTGAATATAAGTTTTTTGTGTTAATTTTGTTTCAGTTTAATTTCTTCTTACAGTCCCATGTATCTGCTTACTCTTTTGTCGGAGACCATACTTCATTAGCATTTAGTTTAGTTTTTTTCTTTTTTTGAGGAAGGTTAGCCCTGAGCCAGCTGCTGCCAGTCCTCCTCTTTTTGCTGAGGAAGACTGGTCCTGAGTGAACGTCTCTGCCCATCTTCCTCTACTTTATATGTGGAACGCCTACCACAGCATGGCATGCCAAGTGGTGCCATGTCTGCACCCGGGATCTGAACCGGCGAACCCTGGGCAGCTGAAGCAAAATGTGCGAACCTAACTCCTGTGCCACTGGGCCGGCCCCAGCATTTAGTTTTTTCCCTTTGATACTGAGCATTATGAAGCAGCCTCATATTCAGTAACTGTAGATGATGTTTTCACCATCTTTTGATCAGGACCTTAGCACCACTACGTTACCTTTGACAGTGAGTTTTCATTTGTTTTTAGTGATAAGAATTTGATTTTGAGCCTTTGGGGTTATATATGTCTTTTTCTTTTTTTAATTCACACTTACATTATATCACTTTGAAATTTAGTTGACTTATTAAGGTTTATATATTTTTCTTGGGGTTTAAAATCATAAATGGAATATCTGTCTTACGGATACTATCATAAATTGACACAATGCAAATATTTTCTTTGGTTATCTTTTATATATTTAATTCTGTGGTTTCTTAAATAATGGACTAAAACCTGTAAGTCTGTTGGGTTTTATCTGATATTTTTTTTGAGTGAGAGCCTTTGACAAAAAGGAATTTTATATGTAGAATTTTATTTTGCATTGTTTGCTCAGACTACGGTCTTATTTTCTATAGATTGAGTTACTGTAATATTTTAACCTGAATGTTTTCCAACTACTTATATAATATCCAACTAGAGATGCCAGAAATAATAGATACCAAAGTTATTTCCTTAGAGACTAGCCAAATTCAGAGACAGTTTCATTTTATATCGCATGTTCTCACAAATTTCCTTTTCCTTCAGATGGTAGATACCTGGATGATTCTTGGGTTAATGTTCCAACCTCCAAATCTTCTAAATCACGGAAAGAGAAATCTCGTAGTCCTCTTAGAGCTACCACCCTGGAGAGTAATGTAAAGAAAAATAATCGTGTGGAATTTCGTGAACCTTTGGTTTCTTACAGGTTAGTGTTTACAAAAGAAAAAGTTGTCAAGTAGAGTTAGCCTGTAATATTTACAGTAAGGTTATAGTTTGTTTTCTGAGTTTTTCATAGTCCTCTGGCTCTAGTATTGTTACCATTTTCATTTTCCAAAAAGATAAAGCAAAAATCTTTTATATTATGAAATACTGACTTTCTACTCTTTTACAGATTAAATATTTGGGGAGGAGAAGTAGTAATATTTACCCCAGGCCACCACCATTTTAATGTATATGTTTACTACAGACAAATTATTCAGTCTCTGGAATTGTGGCTTTTTTCCCCTTAATATCTCAGATTGGGTGTTCTGCATAATAAACTTTGTATAGTGTAGTTTTTTTCTTATTATTTTTTGGTAGCATTAATCAGTTACCTAAAATTTCTCTGTTCTTGAGAATGCGAGTTGGTTTATTGTTTTACTTGGTTGCCGGTGGCTCCTTTCAGCAACCTACTCAGTCAGATGTTCAGGATTGGTGTATGAATTTTGATGGTATGGGTAATATCAAATGCTTTACATTTTTGTTAGCTGATAATTTAGGATATTCAACAGATAAAATTATAGAATTTGGTATCTGTGGGACATTTTACTAATGATATAAATGTGTTAAAGCTCTTAGTGTAGCAAATAGTAATAAGTAATAAACACTGGACCTCATATTTCTTTGTTACATTTATAAACATTTTTAGTGTTAAGTGTGAATCAGTAAATCAAGGAGTTTCCTGATGGTGCTTGATAGTACTGGGTATATGTTTGTACTCTTAAATTTGAGATGAGGAATTTGAGAGGTGAAGGTTGATTATGAGTTCAGTTTTCAATATGGTAAATGTAATGCAATTTTGAAATATGTAAGTGAAAATATTCAGTAGGCATTTGAAAATTTGAGTAGGAATGTGTGCAGAAAGGTCAGGACTGGGAATATAAATTTGAGAGTTGTCACTAGTGTTGAAGTGATAAAAATGATGAAGGAATGGGCCAACCCTGGTGACCTAGTGGTTAAGCCTGGTGCACTCTGCTTCAGCGGCCCAGATTTGGTTCCCTGGGCATGGGCCTACACTACTTGTCTGTCAGTGGTCAGGCTGTGATGACGGCTCACGTGCAAAAAGAAAAAAAGAGGAAGATGGGCAGCGGATGCTAGCTCAGGTGAATCTTCCTCGGCAAAAAAAAACAACATGAAAAAACATAGAGACTGCCAGGGACTTAATCTGTGTAAAAGTTCATAGTTTAGAAAAAGGAGAAGGGAAAAATTTGAAAAATAATCAGAGTTCAGAATCTTTAACCACACATATATTAAACAACTTGCCTAGAAACATAAGCATTATCAGAATTGAAACTAAATTACTATTTATATTCTGGTGTTCTTCATGCAAAGAATAAAGCCTGATATTTAAAATTGTGTAAACTATATATCTTTTAAGAAAAGGAAAAATTACCCATAGGATAGCTGTGAATAGAATGCCTTTCACCTGGCCAACTGCATTCATGACTTAAAATTCATCTTTTATCACCTTCAGTACAAAACATTGCCAGATCTGTTTCTACTCTGCTGCATTCCCCCAGCCTGTTTAATTCTTCCTCTGTGCTCCCATAATACACATCACTTCCTCTAGCAGTGCATCTTCATGTTGCATTCTATTTTGATTCCATATCTACCCATTATATTAGTTTATGTAAGGCTGTAAATCTGTCTTATTCTCAAAGTATTTTTTAATGCCTGTCATCTACTAAATATTTCATAAGTATTTTTCCCCATTATTTTATTATGAAAATTTTCACATTTACAGAAAATTGAAAGAATTGGATAGTGAACACCTTACATGAACTCAGTAAATATTTAATGAGTGCATGAATGAAAGAAAGACTGTCAAGTTACTTTCCTTTTTCTTTTGGTCAGTTGTCCTTCTCTTTTTAAGATTGAGGCGTGATATGTAACTTACCGTTTTATGATTTATTTTATTTTCTCTGTGTGCTAACTTTAGACCTAAATGATTTTAACTGTGAATTGTTGCAGTCTGATCAAGACAGTGAAAATAATGACATTTAGTCTTGATCTGTAGCGGGAGCTGCAAACTCAGTTCTCAGCCCTAACCATGTTTAATAGTCAACCGCTCAGAACAGGATCTAATGTTTTTGCGTCGTGGACCTCAAGGAGAATCTGATGAAAGCTGTAGGCTATCTCCTTAGAAAATCGCGCATACTCATGTACTCTCAATAGATATGATTACTATGTTATGCTGTAACAGAGTCATGGCTTTAAGAAATTCTGTGCTGTTTAGAGTTTTATGTCTCTATATGAAACATCTATATCAGTGCTATACAATAGAACCGTTAATACGAGCCACTCGTGTAATTTAAACATTTTTAATAGTCACACACACACAAGGATGTTTTACTTTTTTGTTGTTCTAAATCGTTAGAATCTGGTATGTAATTTACATTACAGCACATCTCAGTTTGGACTAGCCATATTTCAAGTGCTCAGTAGCTACATGGCTAGTGTCTACTCTTTTAGACATTGTAGATCCAGATTGTTGCTATGTCTGCTTTTATAGTTTTTTTGGGTATTTCCTCATGATTCATGTGCTCTTCTTTCTGCTGAGGCTTATTTGTCTTTATTACCCTCCCTTTTAATAAACCTTCCCTGTTCCTAAAATATAACTTATTAGAATGATTTGTAAAATAAAAATAGTCTCTGAATGAAGACTTTTGCTAGTGCTGTTATGAATAGAGAATATGGACATTGTGATATGTACTTTGGCTACGCCCAGTCTTCTTTGCTTATTCCAGGGTTTCTAGATAGACTTTTCAGGGTTCAAAACTGCCAAAAAAGTGGTCTGTGGTTCACAGATCTTTAACTTTACTAAGCACATTTATTTGGAGGAAAATATTTATTGTACCTCTACTTTATTTCTACTTCCAATCTATTTGTTAATTTGATACATTATTTAGAAGCTATACATTGAAATGCCAGTATTTGAGAACTTTTTCTCCTAGTACTTAATATTTCATAAAGGAGTAAAATATACATTTTGGTAATAGGTGTCAAATGAATATCCAAAAGTCAGATTATAATCCTGTTTTCTGAGGTTCTTAAGGAAATCTTGCCACACATCTTTTGCATATTTCTTATTTTATAACATGCAGATTATAATTTAGATTATTTGCCATCTAACTTGATAACAGGGGGCATTGAGCCTTAATAATGGTTATTTTTAATCTATGGGAATTTCTAGGTTTTTTAGGTCTCTAATGTTAGCTTAGAGCTTTCCCTTCAGTTTGTATGACTGGTTTCAGTTTGACTGGTTTTTGTACTCTTAATTCAAAGCTTTTTTTTTTTTCAATAATAGGGAAATCCATGGCACACCTTCTAATATAAGTCCCAGCCATTTAGAGTCAAAGCATGTATATTGTGTGGATGTTAATGAAGAAAAGCCTGAGAGTGGAAACCAGATGATATGCAATCGAGGAGAATGGAATATACGTTGCTGTGATTTTGAGAGCTCCCAATCATCTGTCATCAGTGATACAGTTGTTAGGTTTTTAAATGATCGACCAGTAATTGATGCATTGCAAAATTCTGAATGTTTGATTAAAATGGCAGCTCCTGTGAGAACTGAGGAAGAAAAGCCTAATAGAGCAAAAGGAAGTGAGAACAATTTGAAGACTTCTGTGAGTAACATGGGCCATGATGTTGATCCAAAAGTGTTACGGCTAACTGACTCTTCTCCATCTTCTGCTAGTACTTCTAACTCCCAAAGATTAGATATCTTAAAGCGGCGACAACATGATGTCAAACTGGAAAAACTCAAGGAACGGATTAGGAAACAGTGGGAACACTCAGAAGAAACAAATGGCCAGGTCCAGAATCTGGGTCATATTGACCATCCAGTAATGGTTGTTAATGTTGACAGCTCTGTGACAGCAAAAGTCAGGAAAGTGGCAACAGCACCACCTGCTCCAACATATAAAGGTTTGTAATCAGTCTTTTTATCTTTCTCTCTCTTCCTGCCTCCTTGTCCCCCTTTCTATCTAGATGAATTCGAGTAGAGAGGATCATCTTTAGAACAAAGTGTGATTCCCAAATCAAATGCATGAGAAAGTAATTCAAGGTCTCGGTTAAAAATGCAGATCCTACACTGGACCTATATTAGAATTTCTGAGGATAGAGTCCAGAATTGGAGTTTTTAACACATTCCCTCAGGAGATTCTTATAGTTTGAGAACAACTATGTGAACATTTAATAAGTTTAACAAAAGAGAAAATAAGAGTTAGTACCATTTTCAGAGAACTGAAAGAATATTGCTCTTATTCTGCCTTTGGATTGTTACTTGAAGTTCTTTCAAAAGTAATATTTAACAGATAATTCAGTCAGTTCCAGTTAATATGGTTACAGAATATTTTGGTAGTGACATTCTGATCCCATTATTTTAACCTTCGACACAAAGGGTTATTTTCCTCATGTTTAAGAAAATAAATACTTAAATCAGATTTATACCAACATTGATAGATTTCCATTGAGAAAATGCTTTTCAGAAAGAATTTTCATTTTTAGCCAAATCACGTTTTTATATATGGTGGTCTTAAGGAGTTTGTTATTTTTATGTTCCTGAAATTATCATCATAGGGTCATCCATGTAAAGTTTTTAACAGAGTTAATTCATTAATCAGGTTGGTCTATGTTAGACTTTTATCATTAAAACTTTTGCCATCATAATTGTAGCCTTTTTTTGTGATAGTACTCAAAGTTCAGTCTTTATAGATAAATGTATGAAGATCAAAATATTTTCAAGATTTATTTCTTCTGTTAATTTTAAGTTATTAGCAAACTAGGACAGTGTTTGCTGTAGTCAATTTTGTTTAGTATTTTTCTACCTAATTTTTCCCTGACCAGTTTCATAGTTTTTTGTAGTCCTAAGGTGTGATCAGTCATTTTTTTCTCCAGAACAAATTTTCCTTTGTACAGTTTGAGCAATTATCAGTTTTACTTTGTGTTGCTTATTATGTTTTGCTAGTGATATTCATTGTGAATTACATAAAAGATGGAAAATTTGCATTTTATTCTAGCTAATTTGTGGTAAAATTGTGAGCAGTTCCCTTTAGAATACTTAAAAATTGCTCTGTTATCCAGGATTGATCTAATGTGTTATCAATAAAATTCTTTCACATCCTTCTAGTCATATGTGTACCATGTAGTGATTGTTCACATTGTTGACAGAGCAAATAGCAAATACTGGGGTCAGATTGTTCTTGTTGGTTCTAAGATAGTGATTATCCAAAACTTTTGCTGTACTGATGTCAGACCCTTTAAGTGCAGATTGTACATTTAAGGTTTCTTCATTCTAGAAGTCAAAATTCTGAAATACTAAAAGTTATTCCACCAAGACAAGGTGAAGATGGTCAATTTGAATCCATATTTTATTTAATAATACAAAAATCTAAAGATTAAAAAAAAAAACCTAAAGAACCAGCATGAAAATCTTAAATATAAGTGTCTTTGAGTTGGTTACTGGATTTTGCATATTCCTTTTACTTACTAATTTTTTAATATCCTAGCTTTCATATTAAAATATTTTGTAAATACAGTGTTTGGGGGCTGAATTTATGAAACATAGTATGCATTTGAGAAGTCATAACAGAATATGATTTCCAATGTCTTGAGCAATGGATTTATTTTTCCCAATAGTGAAAAACTTTTTTATGCCAGCTTTTTGGCAGTGTAAATTAAAAGCGTCTTTAATATACTGTATCCTAAAGTGACATTTTAATTTCATTTGTTTGAATATGTAAGAAATTCTCTTGGTTCACACTTCAAAAAATGAAAAGGGCATACCTTGAAAACCTCTTATCAAGGGCCTGCCCCCTGGCCAAGTGGTTGAGTTTGCACCGTCTGCTTTGACAGCCCGGGGTTTCACCGGTTCAGATTCAGGGCGCAGACCTAGGACTGTCATCAGGCCATGCTGAGGCGGCGTCCCACATAGCAGAGCTAGAAGGACCCACAACTAGAGTATATAACTGTGTCTGGGGGGCTCTGGGGAGAAGCAAAAAGAGGAAGATTGGCCACAGATGTTTGCTCAGGACCAATCTTTAAAAAAGAAAGAAAACTTCTTATCAGTCTTGTGCTCCAACTACTTGGTACCTTTTCTGGAGGTTACTCGTGTTAACGATTTGCGTATTCCTTCAGAGATAATTTTTGCATATGCAAACAAATGAGAGAGTGTGTATGTTTATTTTCTTTCTTTTTTTATACAGTTAGCATACTAAACCCGTTCTGAACCTTGGTTTTTCATTTATGTTTTTGTGTTTGTCATTTTTAAAAGGAAACATAGGAAGTGTTCTGTGATTCTGCTTTAAGAGTTGAAGTAGTGAGCACAAACAGTGTTTATGTGATTCTTTCTTGTCCTATACTTAGTTGTTTGCACATCTTTTTCTTCCTGGTATAAATGCTCATGAAGGTTAGGAGCCTTTATTTGTCATCTTTATTTTATTTCAGAGCCTAGTACAGTGTCTTAGACATAAGTAAGTGAACGGTAAATTTTTTATTCTATTCAGTAAATGCAACTGGTAAGAAAGTGGACAAAGAATGGAAATAAAGTCTAGGGGACAGAAAGAGAAACTGAAACAGATATTGAAAGCTTCTTAAAGTTAACTTACAAATAAAGATGCAAATATAAAGCGAGGCTCCCATAGAGATACATGTTTCCTAAAGAGGAGAGGAGAAAAAATGGTAAGTTTGAATGTAGAGAGATGGAATGGGGGTGATGGTGAAGAGAACAGTTGAGAGAGAGAGAGATTTTCATAGAACTGCCTCACTTTCTTATTACAAACTATATCTTGTGGTAGACTGAACACTTTGTAAATTTATTCCTTATATAGATATAGGCATAATTTTGTGCCACTTGTCACAAATGTCAGGTGAAATTAAGCTTATACTATTGTGCCCAAGAGCTGAATAGATTATTTTCTATTAGACATGTAATTAATTTACCAGTACGTTTTATTTAACACCTCTAAAGTGATTTTAACAATTTTTGACTCCAGCCTATTCTTTACATTGATTTTAATTTTACAAATATTTATTGGCTGCCAATTATTTGGTAAGTTGAGCCCACCTGAAAGTATAATTCTTTATACTACTCTGGTTATCATGCAAATTCATTATTTTATTATTTTTCAAAATAACATTTCAAGTTCAGTGTATTTCTTAAAGAGTAGTGATAAATGTGAAGTAGGAAATTAGGATGATAATTCCTAAGAAATAGTACATGTGTAAAGTTTGTTGATAAACTGAACAAGTATATTTTAAAGACCCGTTTTCCACGTTTTGGGTTCATTTTGCCTGTGTGATGGTAGTAAATAATGCTTGTCTTCAAAGAAAAGAAGAATGAATAGTGTCGTCTCTCTCTTAGTCTTGAGAAGGATAGTTTGTATCTCCGAAATCCATGATTTGTGATTGACATTCTTTTATCATTTAATTTAGTGCTTCTTATTTTCTAATCTTTTTGAACAAATATGTATTGCTTTATCTCACTTAAGCTTACTTTTTCCAAAGAGTATTTGTCAACACATTATGTGGTAGCTAATTTTATACATTCCTCTTTTAAAAGCTTATAAAACTGCTCAGTGTCACTAGTTATTAGGGAAACACAAATCAAGACCACATTGAGCTATCATTACACACCTCCTAGGGTGACCATAATAAAAAAGACAGACAATAACAAATGTTGGTGAGAATGTGGAGAAATTGAAGGCTTCATACATTGCACATTGCTGATGAGAGTGTAAAATGGTACAGCTGCTTTAGAAAACATTTTGGCAGTTCCTCAGAAACTGAGAACCATAGTTGCCATAGCAGTTCCACTCCTAGGTATAATACCCAAGGGAATTAATTGAGAACCTGTGTCCACGCAAAACTTGTACAGGAAATGTTCATAACAGCATTATTAATAATAGGCCAAAAGTAGAAACAACCCAAGTGTCCATCAGCTGATGAATGGATAAACAAATGTTGGTATTTCCATACAATGGAATGTTATTTGGCAGTAAAAAGTAATAAAGCTTTGATACACATTATATGGTGGATGAACTTTGAAAATATTGTGCTTAAGTGAAAGCAGCCAGACATGAAAAGCCATGTGTTGTATGAGTCTATTTATATGAATAAATTAAATGACCAGAATAGGCAAATCCGTAAAGATAGAAAATAGATTAGTAGTTCCCAGGGAAGAGAGAAAGTTGTGTGGGGAGTGACAGCTAAGGGGTACAGGGTTTCTTTTCAGGGTGATGAAGTGCTTTGGAATTAGCTAGTGATGATAGTTGCAAAGCTTTGTGAATATACTAAAAACCACTGAGTTGTGAAATTCACAAGTGAATTTTATAGTATGTTAATTATATCTCACTTAAAACAGAGTAAAACAAAACTTATAAAGTAACTGTGATAAGAATGTTTGTTGTTGGTATGTATTAGGCTTCAATCCTTCTGAGACCAAGATTCGAACACCTGATGGGAAAGTGTGGCAGGAGGCTGAGTTTCAAAACATGAGTAGAGAACTGTATCGAGACTTAGCGCTTCACTTTGCAGGTGAGAGTAGAGCTTTCTTAGATTTTGAGTGTTTTATCATGCATGCTAACTTATAATATTTAAACATAAAATTGTCCCCAAACTAAAGATATTTCCCTTTTCTAACTGCATGGTATACTAAAGTAGTAGTGGTTTCAGTCATAAGGCTCTCTTAGCTTCTAGGCTCTGCTCCAGGGTTAAAATTAGCATACATGGCTGATGAGACAGAAACTAGGCTATTTTTAAACTGAGGGACTTTCAGTCAGGCCTGTCTGATTTGAAGGAAACATAGCAGAGTCTAGTTGAAGTTGACTTCTGCTAGATCTCTGAGATGTTTGAAATGATTAGTAATTTGGCAGGCAGCAGATAAGGCGATACTAACATGGGGGCAAAGTGCAGAAAGAAAAATGAACGTTATAGGAAGGGAATAATGTTAGACAGTTGGAAATAGGAGGAGCTTATGGAAGATTGGAAGAGGGAAATAGGAAGGTCAGACTCCTAATGTTACTATTTATTGAACACCTAGTATGATTTTGGTCAAGATGCTAGGTACTTAGGTTTTTGTATTTTTTACAGTTGAGGAAATGGAGGATCAAAGAGTAGTTTTCCCACAGTTGCATAGAGTAGTTAAAAATTGAACCCAAGATTCAAAACCAGCTCTGTCTGACTCTAAAGCCTGAGATGTTTTTAGTAAGCCCCCACAGAGAGTCTGCTAATAAATTTTGTGGCATTAACTGTCCAGTCCAGTTTTCCTACTATTATTATTATTGGAATACTATATTCAGAAATTTTTTCCTCATGTGGGGAGGAAGTATAATGTAATAGTTAACAGCAAAGATTATGGGATCAGCTTTCTGTCTTGTGGTGGGTGAACTCTGTGCTCCGAGATAAGACCAACCCATCTACTTGTGTTTTAGATTCCGTTTGCTCTTGTGTGTTTAAGGACATTTCTTCAGCCCTGTTTTCTTTCTTTTGCATCTTCAGGTTTTCGCTGTCTATGAAGTTATGTCCATGAACATACTGTTTGATAACATGCTGTTATCTCAGCCATCGTGAAAGAACCCCTCTTTTGGCCATACTCTCTTCAGCTTTTGCCTTGTTTCTCTCCTTTTATTTATAGCAAAACTTCAAAAAGTTGGGTTGTACTCATTGTCTCCAATTTTTCTCCTCCCTTTTACTCTTGAATTGTTTCTATTAGGTTTTTGCTCCTACTTCTCTGTGGACTGTTGTTATCAAGATCATCAAAGACTTCCACATTGCAAAGTCCAATGTGTAATTGTCATTTGTCATCTTACTTGATCTCTCAGCAACATTGGACATGACTAATCACTTTTTCCTTGAAACTCTTCGCTTGACATCTAGGATACCATAAGCGTTTGGTTTTCCTCCTAAGTCTAGCTGCTCCTTTTCAGTTGTTTTTTTCCTGACTCCCTCATGCCTTGGTCTCAGTGCTTGGATCTATCTTTCTTTCTCACTTTTCTTTCCCTCTCTTTCTCTTTTTTTCTTTTTCCTTTTTAAAATTCTTTTTTATTTATCTACATACAAACTAGGCAAGCTCATCTAGTCTCAGGGCTTTAAATATTCTTTGTTGCTGATGATTCCCAAATTTGTGTCTCTGGCCCAGACTTCTCCTAGCTCAGACTCTTATATCCAGTTGCTAACTCCACAGCTCCCCTGTGTATATAATAAGTTTCTCAAGCTTACCATATACAAAATGGAGCGAGCCAGCTAAGCAAATGGGGTCATGACACACCCTTTAAACTTACTCTACTGGTAGTCTCTCCATCTCAGTTAATCCTCTCCTTCTAATTGTTTAGGCCCAAAATCTTGAGTCATCCCTGACCCCTCTATTTCTCTCATACCTTATATCTAATAGTGTCAGAAATACATCTAAAATTTAGACCACTTTCCCCACTACTGCCACTTACCTAGGTCCAAGCCACCGTGAGTCTCTTGCCTGGATTACTGCAGTAGCCTTCTAACTGGTTTCCTTGCTTCTGCCCTTCTTCTGATGAGTCTGTTCTTATCACAGCTGCTAAAGTAAGCTTGTTAAAATTTAATTTAGATCATATGGGTCCTTTGCACAAAATCTTCCAAAAATGTCTCATCTCATTCTTGAGTAAAACCTGAAGTTCTTCTGGCCCTCCATTATGTCTCTAACCTTAGTTCTTACTACTCCTCTCTTTGCTCATTTACTCTGGCTCTCCTTGCTGTCTCTCTTAGACACTAAATATGCTTCTGCCTTAGGGCCTTTGACTCACACCTGCTTTGATTTTGCCCAGAATGCAGAGTTCTCTATGTATTTTAAAGTACATTTATTCAGATCTGTAATTGAGGTTAATTTTCAAATTTATATGTATAGTCAGTATATTCTCCCAGATTGAAGTTTTAAAATTAGTGAATAGTAATTTATGTGTGAAATGCCTTGACGTATTTCACTAGCATAACCATAAAAAACCCTAATTTAGGAATACTACATTAAGTATTTTATAAAGTTTTATTGTAAAAGTTTGTGAATATCTCAGTTACTTAGGAATTTGTAAATGAAATAGGAATCTGTGAAAGTACTCACCTCTGAGATTCTATAAATGATATGCTCCTGGCTTGGAAGGCATTACTGTTGCAGTGGCTTCTATTTGTGAAAGTGAGGTAAATTCCTCAAGGGTTTCCTGAAAAAAATAACAAAGAATTGGAACCTAACAGTGGAGTAGTGATAATCTTTAGACCTTTCCATAAGAGGAGTTGGTATTGGTAGCTTATGGGTCATAGAAGTAGCCTCAGTGAAGGTTTCTTTCTCCCTACCTAAATCATATACTTTATACTGATTTTTATACTGGGGGAAGGATGAGTGAGTGGGTAGGAATCATATGATATTTGCTGTAAATGTTTCTGCTTTTCAGATGATATCTCTATGAAAGAGAAACCTGCTGAAAAAAGTAAAGAGAAGAAAGTGGTTAAGCCAGTACGAAAAGTCCAAAAGGTAACACAGTTATCAAGTCCAGAATGCAAAACAGGTTAGTTTTCTTAATATCATGTCTATCCTAAAGTTACATATTATTGAAATGGCATCTAGATGGAAATAAATGTTTGTTAACCAGATGTTCTCATTGTTTGGCACATATAAAAATTCAACACATTTTATGTATCATTATTTTATGTATGTGTGTTTTATTGAGGTAGAATTGACGTAGAATAAACTGTACATAAATTAGAATGTATAGTTTGATAAGTTTTCATATGTGTGTGTCTCATGAAACCATATGTTCACCATGATACTGAACACATCTATCACCCCCCAAATTTTTTCCATCATTATTTTTAATAGAAATTAATCAGATTAGAGGTAATGATTTTTATGTAGTGAACTTTTATATACAAAGGGATTGCTTATGACTGTCACTAAGTCCCTTCACTTATTCTTATAAAAGAATTAATGTTGCATAAGCAAAATATGGCAGTCCAATCTCGTAGCGGTCAGGCTGGACTGTGATTAGATCAAGCATGGGAAAAAGAGAATTCCTTAATTCCATAGTGATCAGTACTTCAGGTTCAATCCAGACTGCCTGGATTTATAACCTAGCTCTGTCATGTCTAGCTTTGTTCCTTTGGTAAATGAGTTAATGTTAGTGTCCTTTGATTTCCCTATATATAAAATAGGAAAGCAGTAATTACTTCTCTCACAAGGTTGTTGTGAGAACTAAAATAGTTAATACCTAAAAGGATTCAATATAGTTGTACCTGGCACATGGTAAGCACTCAAATGTTAGGTATGATTCCATTAATAATAATTGTTATTTCTGTCTGTACTATAAATGGCTATTTGGCGTGTCATATTCATGTCTGGATAATTTGGGCTGAGAGAGTGGAGAAAGTTGGAAACTTGTCACTTTCAGTTTGGTGACATTCGGAATCAATCATATATTCATTCATTATGCAAATATTTTTGAGTATTTGCTATATGTGATGCGTTGTGCTAGCCTAAGCTTAGGCAATACAGTGGTAAGCAGGATGTACATAGCCCCTGCTCTCCTGGAACTTATAATCCTGTCTGGAACACAGTAGATGTGTAGTTGCCATAAAGTGTGATGAATGTATGGTAGGGGATGTGCAAAGTCTTATGGGAACATGGAGCAGGAGTGATGGGGCACTGGTTTTTGACCAGGCACTTGTTTTTCTGGTCATAGACTATAATCAATAGAGTGGCAAATAACATATTTTGTGGGTACCCATTGTTAACTCTAGATGTCATAATAGAATGACCCTGGCTATATACAAATAAAAAATAAAATTTTATAGGAACATGAATTATCTGAATGTAAACTAAACTAATTCTTACATTTAAAAAATATGACAAAGTATTATTTTTCACATGATGTTAAATAATACTCTTGTCAGGGGCATAGTTTGAAATGAAGCACTGGGACCACAATAACTTATAAACACTGATCTTGGATTGTATTACCCAGTTTTGTGGTAGGCTAATTCCCATGTCTGCACTGTGGCAATGACTGAGACACAGAGTCATTAAATGTGCTAAAGCTGTATTAATAGTTTATCTACAATGAAAATCCTCTTTTTCTACCAATGACTCCATGAGACTGTTCCAGAAAGCCAGAATTTAGAAATAACCACCCAGCATATTCAGAAGCCAAGTTATAAATAACTACCTGGTATAGTGCTTACTTTTTTTTTTTTGCTGAGGAAGATTCACTCTGAGCTAACATCTGTTGTCAGTCTTCCACTTCTTTTTTGGTCGAGGAAGATTAGCCCTGAGCTAATATCTGTGCCAATCATCCTCTTCCTCTATTTTGTATGTGGGTTGCCACCACAGTGTGGCTGATGAGTGGTGTATATCCACACCTGGGATCCAAACCCACAAACCCAGGCTGCTGAAGCAGAGTGTGCTGAACTTAACCATTATGCCATGGGGCCAGCCCTGTGGTTGCTTGCTTTTGATTCAGAAAATTAAGCTGCAATTCAAGAGAAGCCTGTTCTCTCATTTTGCTTAAGAACATAAAGATTGAGCATAAAATTTAAAAAATTTTAAATATTTTAGATAGACTGTTTAAGGTTATTAAGAAGATAGGAAAACGTTTCTAAAGTAAACAGCACACATTTCTAATTCATGGCTCTTTATAATTTCTTTAAAACAATGCTTCCATTTAAACTTTCAAACTAAAACCCTTTTAAAAGAAACTCTAAATGGAATGTATTTTGTTATAAATACAAAAGAATAGCATCACAGAAAACTTGAAAAATAGAAGAAAACAGATCAAACCACTGCCTTTCTTAAATAAAGTACTAGTAGTATTTTGTGTATTTCTTTATAGTAGTTTTAAAATCATAATTGTAAGTGATTGTAATCATTATATACATAAAATTTAATCTTTTTCCCTTATCTTACTGCAAGAACATTTCTGTTATTTCTTATGGAAATTATAATTTGAAATGGCCACATAGCACTCCATCTAGTAGAAACATAGTTTAACTATTTGCCACTCTTTAATATTTAGGCTACTTCTGATATTATGAAAAATTATACAGTGAATATTTTTATTTTTTTCTTTCTATTGGATATATTTCTCTTCCTCGGATTATTTGATTAAGGGGAATGAACACTTTAGGGGTCCCTAACATGTAATACTATGGTTTTTTTTTTAAGGAAACTATATCCACTTATATTTCTACCATAATTGTATAAGTAGAATGATTTTATTGTGATTTTATCAGCTTTGGCTATGAATGTAAAAGTATTTTTTTCTAGTTTAATTAAAGTGTTACTTCATTATTTTTATTTTCATTCCAGTTCTTATATTACTTTGCATTTAAGTACTTTTATATATTTATTTTATGTTTACTTTTCATGGTTTCTATTTTATAAACAGTCTTTCAAGTCATGTTTTTTAATTTATTCTATTTTGAGATGGTCTAATTTTAATTTTTTTACAGTCTGAAAGTAGTAAATGAAAAGTTTTTCTCTTGGTAGACGGCCGTATTTATTGGTACATACTTTTATAATAAGGGTAATTTAAAATGTTGACAATATTTGCTTTTTGAGCATCCTTGTTTTTTTGTTTTGGTGTATATCTGTAAAATGTGAAATTCCCTGTAATACCATCCCTTTAAAGGTAATTGCTACTAACTGTTTGTTATATGTTTTTTCAGATATTTTTCTTATACTTAGATTAAGTCATTTGTTCATTCAGCAAACATATGCTTTACTCTCTGCCAGATATTTTCCCAGTATTGGTAAATGAAACGCTTATTATAGTTAAGACATATTTTTGTTCTGTGCCAAAATTGGTAGGTTCACTGCCCTGGTTCTTGAGGTTTCAGAAATCATTAACAGGGGCCGGCCCTGTGGCATAGTGATTAAGTTTGGTGCACTTGGCTTTAGTGGCCCGGGTTTGTAGGTTTGGATCCTAGGCGCAGTCTTACACCACTTGTCAGCTATGCTGAGATGGTGACCCACATACAAAATAGAGGAAGATTGGCACAAATGTTGGCTCAGGGCTAATCTTCCTCAAGGCAAAAAAAAAGAGGAAGATTAGCAACAGATGTTAGCTCAGGGCAAATCTTCCTCACCAAAAAAAGAAAAGAAGAAGAAGAAGAAGAAATTATTAATGTTTGGTACTTAACTTTCAAAGCATTTTATACTTATTTGAGATGTATGGGTAAATCGAGATGTAAACAAACTCTTAATTGATTTTGGGGACTTAGGGTTAAAAATAAAATTAGATTGTAAACCTTTTGACTTTGGCATAAGCTAAGCATAAGATTAATTACAAAACCTGTGTGGTTGAGTAGATATACTTCTTACACCTACAATTTAAGTTTTAAATTCAATCCTATATATATATATATATATATATATATATATATATATATATATTTTAGGTAGCAGTCGTCTGATAAGTACATCTTCATGGCGAGATGGGCAAAAATTAGTAAAGAAGATTCTGGGACCTGCACCCAGAATGGAGCAAAAAGAGCGAAGAACAGCGTCAAGTGACAGAAGTGGAAGAGAAAGAACTACTAAATCTGGTGAGTGATTTAATTATTAAGTTAAATTATCTCAATAATTAAAATTGTTGAGAAAAGCAGTAAAAGTTGCTTGTATAAGTGCTTAGAAAAGGTGAAAATACTCTTTTGAGAATGCTTTAAGACTTTGCTTTATAATTGTGAGTGTAGCTTGAAAAGGAGGAAGTGTTCTGTTGGGCTTGTCTGTGGATAATCTCTGCAAATAAGTATTATGGTGATCTTTATTAAGAATTATGTTTGTGTTTATTAATTACAGTTAGCTGTCATTATGAATAGCAAAACATCATTTAATCAAATCTTATTAGACTTTAGGGACCTTAACAGAATCAAGTCTGATGTCTTATCCCTACATAAACAAACGCAGGTAGAGTCACAAGGTTGGTTATTTTATTTGACAGATTAGGAAACAGGCCTTGAGAGAGCGGTAATTTTTCTCAAGGGTGTACAGTCTGTGGGTGGCAAAATGTGATCTAGGATCCACAACTCTTTAGTTTGACCCTCAAGTCCATTGCTTTTCTCTTTTCAAAATATTTTGAATCTATTTGAAATAACTAGTCACTTTTTCACTAACACTAATTTTGGGAAATGAAATATAAATACCTCTAGGCCAGCTTTCCTTTTCAGTAGCAAAATTTCCCTCAATTAATTTGTGCTTCTGGGATGGATTCAGTAAGAGAGAGAATTGCAACTATAATTTGGCATATGGAAGTGAATATATACTTTGTATTTGCTCCTCTTCACTTTCATCTAGCTTGTGAAAAAACTCATGTGCATTCTCAGTCTAAAAGTAAGCCACATCAACAAACATTCAGATGATAAAATGATTGTTTTCTATATATTTAATTTTTTCTGTTATTCATTGGAAAGTTGTGGCAGCTTAACATTGTTGGTTTTTTTAACAACTGTATTGGGGATCTGGGGAGGGAGAGAAATAGCAACATTAAATATGCACATGAGAGAGAATTAGTAATTATTAATAGTTAAATATTCACATCAACAGTAAGATCTGTGCTTATTTCAGATATATTAAAAGATGCATTTTTTTTAAAATGCCAAGGAAGTATAGTTTTTCAGAAGATTGAAATTCTATTACTGCTAAAAAAAAGGTGTTTTTCTTTTTTTCTCTAATATTCTTTAGAAGACTTTATAGAATATTTGAATTTGAGTTTAGGATAAAGTGAAATTCCATAATTTTCTCCTTAGTGCAATAAATCTTAGGAATGAGTATAGAATTTTAATACATCACTAACAGTTCATACTTTGCAGGAGGTCATATTGGAAGAGCAGAATCTGATCCCAGGCTGGATGTGTTACATAGACATCTTCCACGAAATTCAGAACGTTCGAGAAGTAGAGTTCGGTCTGAAAATAATATAAAGAAATTAGCTCCATCTCTTCCAGATAATAAACAGGAAGAAAATCCTGCCTTAAATAAGGACTTTTTACCTGTTGAAATTCGTGGAATTCTTGATGACCTACAATTGGATTCTACAGCTCGGGCTACAAAGCAAGAGATGGGAGAGTCACAAAATCAGAAGTCATCAGCACCAGTACAAGCTCCTAGGAGTCACAGCCCAGTAAAAAGAAAGCCTGATAAAATAACAGCTAATGAAGATCCCCCTGTTACTTCCAAAAAGCGCCACTATGACACAGATGAAGTGCGACAGTACATTGTTAGGCAGCAGGAGGAAAGGAAAAGGAAGCAAAATGAAGAGAAGAAGGCTCAAAAGGAGGCCACTGAGCAGAAGAACAAACGATTACAGGAGCTCTACCGGAAGCAGAAAGAAGCCTTGGCTAAAGTGAAAAGTGTGCCTCCTGAGCCATCAGCCACTAGGAGACTGCAGGAAACCTACTCCACATTGCTACTAGAAAAGACCTTGCTCGAAGAGCCGACTCATCAGCATGTTACCCAGGAAACACAGGTAGTAGGAGTGACAGAATACAGAGGGCAGTAATTCATTGTTAGGAAAAACTTATTTGCTGTACTATTTAAAAAGTACCTACTGCTCCTAATATTCAGACATATGCTCAAACAATATTTGTAATAATGATGGTCTTTCATGAAATTTATTTTATGTGAAGAGTAGTTTGATAAATATGATTGAAAGTAAGTCCTCAATTAGGGTTTCCTAGAGTGATTGTTAGTGATCTCTTTTCTTCTCATCATTGCTATTAGTTACAATCTTGCCTAGTTTTCATTTTATTACTAAGCAAGTAAAGTTAGATTATGTTAATAAAAAGCTTAGTTTGTGATCTATGCTGAAAAGAGAATATCCTACTTTAGTGTAATAATTTTATGAGTACTGCTACTGTTTTTAAGAATAATAAGAATAAGATTGAGTACGTGTCATGTGCCACATACTATTTTAAAGGTTTTACAGATTTAAGCGTCAGTAAATCCTCGTAACCTCAAGAAGGGTAGGTACTGTTGGTATTTCTACTTATTATTTGAAAAAACTGAGATTTAGAAAGAGTATTACTTCCTCCAAATTATGCCGTTAGTATCAGGTGTCATTGTTGGATTTCAGATGTAATTTTACTATTAAATTGTAGTGGCTGTTTTTAAGACAAACTAAGTTTGAATTGATTTTATTTGAGAGAAAAAAGCCCCTACCTTTCATAATCTTGGTAAAGTTCAGGTGACTTAATATGTATCTTATGCGCTTCCTGAATATATCTTTGTGATGAGAGTCAGATAAATTTGATGTCCTTTTCTCCTAGACCAGACCAGGGTATCAACCATCTGGAGAATCTGACAAAGAAAACAAAGTGCAGGAACGTCCCCCAAGTGCATCTTCCAGTAGCGACATGTCTCTGTCAGAACCTTCACAGCCTCTTGCAAGGTAAAAAGGGGAGAATGAAAGATGCTTAAGGTTCTCTCTTTCCATGGAATTCAGTATAGTGGTTTATGCTCAGTGAATTTTGTTGACTGACCTTCTGTGTGAACAAGTTTATTTAGAAATTGGTTAATATCTTCTTACACTTAATACTTAAGCATGGTGTACATCTATCCTTACTGCATGCCCTGCTCTATCGTTCAACTCTTAGCTGTCCTTTAATAGCCAATGTAAACGTCAGCTCCTGGGGATCACCTGCAGTTGGAAACATTCTTGCCTTCTCTAAAGTAAACATACAGTTAAATTTTGTTGCATGAATGAATCATGTGAAATTAATATTTTAAAGTATTTGTAGTGGATAATTTTCAAAAAGCATTTCTATATGTTACTATTCAGAATTTCTTCATATGGCTCATATCAGTTTATCCATCTTAACCTCTCAAAAGATATATTTAGATATGCATGTGAACACATGAACAAGGACTAAGAAGGGATTTGCTTTTACTTTTGGTGATCAAGAGCTATTTTACTTTATATTTTCTTTACAAAAAAGTTTTTTGCTGTAATATATCATTTGCAATAAAGTAAAAAAAAACTTTATGCATGAAAGTTAAGGTGATTTTGAGACTGCATGGTTATAAATTATTCTTTAAAATAACCATTTGGGGAAGAGAAAGATTTTGAAACTCTTCTTTGAGAATGCACAAATAAAAATCAAATCACTTTCCAGTTTTGGCTTGATACACGCAGTCCTCTTACCCCATCGTGTCCCTGACCAATAGAGAATAATAATACTTACAAAAATAGCTAACATTTATTGAGTACTTGTTAGGTTCCAGGCACTGATCTAGGTACTTTCCTTGTATTATATTACTTAATTCTTGTAATTCCTTAAGTTAGGCACGGTTGTTATTCCTGTTTTACAGAAGAGATAATCGAGGCCTAGAATTGAATTAACTTTCTCAAAAGTCGAAATGTTAGTGGTGGAGGTGGATTTGAACTTAAGCAGTCTGATTCCAGAAGCCTGTGCTTTTAACCACTCTGCACACTGCCTCCCAATAAGTGAATTGTTTCCTATGATTTAAGGTTGTAAATGCATTTCAAATTTTAAGCATAAATAAACAAAAACTTTTTTGAATTTGAATACCTTTAGATAGGTGTACTTTCCAGTTCATCTCAGTCCCATTGTTGTTGTCAGACATATCCTGCTGGCTTCACGTCTTCAATTTTTACCTTTCCCTGAGTTTCCTTCTAACTCTAAACAAGTTACCCAATATTAAAAACAAACCACACATAAACAAATCCATTCCTGGACTTTATTACCTTACACATGTTCTGCTCCTTTCTTTTAATATCACACTTCGCCGACTTGTGTTATCTAACCTATTGCCTCCACTTTCTCTCTACTCATTCCTTAGCTTCCCCATTGCTGTTAATAGTTTTAACATATCTCAGTTATTTCATGTGTAAAAGCAAGCGTTTTTTTGCCTTGCCCTTCATTTCCCATCATTCTGCACTAGTTACCTGGAAAACTCCAAGTTACATATCTGACCTTGAAGATCCAACTCAAAAGTTACTTTCCTTGGCTAGCAGAGTTCATTGTTCCCTATCTACAACCTGTTGAACTTTAAATATCTTTGTATTAGTACTTACAACATTAGCTATTTATTAATCTCTCATCCTTGCTAGATCTTGAAAAAAATAAAGGGTAAGGATTAAGTCTTAACTGGATTAAGTCTTTCTATTTTTGTCTTCTTCTGTTCTTCTACCATCACCATGGTGTCTACCACAAAATTGGCGTTCTAAATACTTGAATTTAAAGATCTTGGATAAAAAAATCAGACTCAGCAGTGAGTTCAATGAGAAAACTCAACAATATCTTTTATATTTATAACTTCCTTTGTATTCCCATTACTGCCAGCTTAGTTTTGGTCCTAAATAACCTCACGCCTTGCATTTGTAATAGTCTGTATTCGGTGGCATGGAATGTGTGCACTAGTCTTTTCTTCCTTCATTCCATTTTCATAGCAGCCCTTCAGTATAAAAGACTGCTACAACATAACCTCCAGCCAAACTTTGCATGACATGGTTTTCAGTTCCCTTAACACACTGATTACCCTCTTCCAGATGATTTTTTGAACTTAATTGGTAGGACTTCCTGATTATCCATACTAGTTTGGTCTAAGGTTGTAGCGTGTCCAAATAACTTTGAATCATAATTTGATAATTTGTTGGGTTAGCTGTGCCTCCCAACTTTCTGTCATCTGCAGATTTGATAAGCATATTTTCATGTTATCATCCAAAAGTATTGGACAAGGCCAAGGATGAAACCTCATGTTATTTTTTCTGTGGATCTTCTTAATAGTTAATATCAGCCTTTAACCTTTCTATGTTAAGGGATACTATATATATAGTGTGAACACAGGTGTTCATCATCTGAAAACATACATGAATTATATATAATGTCAGCTAGGACATCTTTATTCTGTTTCTAGACTTTATGGACACCCTAGCCTGTATCATCTATTTATAATTGGTACTCATAGTTTTGCATTGGGACTCAGTGTTTGATGTTCATTAATTTTTTTTAGAACTAGATTGTAATAATCCCCTTATTTCTTTAGCATGTACAATGTTAAACATAAATGTTCAACATTTATTAAATATTTGTTGGAGTAATGTATATCATACCTATGTTAATATTTAATAATCTTAAGCGTTTCTCTTTTATATAACATTATTTTTAAAGGGAAGAGTAGAGCCAATGTTGTAAAGAATTTTGTCCAAAGATTTTTAAAGGTTATAATGCCTTCTCTTTAATTAATAGTTTAAAAATTATGATGCCTTAGTTGAAGAAAGCAGTTTGCAAAACAGTGTGTATGATAAGGTTTCATTTTTGTGAAAATAACAGCACTAAAACACAACGTACATGTAGAAAAATGTTTGGGAAGATATAATTCTAAATGAAATATTAATAGTGCCTGTTTCTCATTGTTTAACTATGAGTGATCTTTATCATTTTACCCTCTCCATCTGTCCTCTTTTTTTTTTTTGCAGTGAGTATGCATTACTCTTATATTCAGAAAAAACCCAAAACTTCAAGAAAAAATGGTGGCTTAGTTATGAGTTACTCTGTTAACTAACATATTGTGACTTTCACTTCCAGAAGGGACTTGATGGAACCTACATGGATGCAGCCTGACAGATTGAGCCCACGAGTCCACTATTCTCAACCACAGCCTCATGTTGGAACAGCTGGAAATCTGCTCTCCCATCTCTTGAGTCTAGAGCATGTAGGAATTTTGCATAAGGATTTTGAATCTGTTTTACCAACCAGGAAGAATCAAAATATGGCTTCAGGGCCATTAACTTTTACACCTCAACCTTATCTGACCTCACCAGCTCCTCATCCAGATGCCTTGTTAAAACCTAGTGCCAGCCAATATAAGAGTAAACTGGATCGTATTGAAGCCTTGAAAGCAACAGCTGCTTCTTTGTCCAGCAGGATTGAAAGTGAAGCCAAGAAATTAGCTGGGGCTAACATTAATTATGGGTCAGTGTGGAACACTGACTATGATGTGCAGCAAACACCCCAAGAAGATGGACCTTGGACCAAGGCTCTAAGTCCGCCTGTGAAAGAGGATACTGAAGATGTTTTCTCTGCCCGAATTCAAAAGATGCTGGGAACCTGTGTATCTCATGCAACTTTTGATGATGATCTTCCTGGTGTAGGTAACCTTAGTGAATTTAAAAAGCTTCCGGAGATGATAAGACCTCATAGTGCCATATCAAGCTTCAGAATGAGGTCCCCTGGTCCCAAACCAGAAGGGCTGCTGGCACAGTTGTGTAAGAGGCCGACTGACTCTTCTAGCTCTGATATGCAAGCTTGTTCTCAAGATAAAGCCAAAGTGTCTCTTGGTTCTAGCACAGATTCAGTCAGTGAGGGGCCTCTTCTTAGTGAAGGGAGTCTGTCTGAAGAAGAGGGGGGCCAGAATGGACAGCCCCCTTTGAAAGTAGCAGAAATCTTAAAAGAAAAGGAATTCTGTGCTGGAGAAAGAAATACTTATGAACCCATCAAAGAGTTTCAGAAGGAAGCTGAAAAATTCCTGCCACTTTTTGGGCACATAGGTGGCACACAAAGCAAAGGACCATGGGAAGAATTGGCAAAGGGAAGTCCACATAGTGTCATTAATATTTTTACAAAATCATATCAATTGTATGGAAAAGGTGAGAAAAATAAGCCTTCTAATATTTGTATGTTAAGATAAATTATTTCATAATTCTGTACAAGAGAATGCTTAAGTACAAATTTTCATTATTATGAGGATAAGGGAGACTTATTGTCTAAATTAATCTAAAATTATCTGCAAGCTTCAATTAGCATTGTAATTTAGTCTTAAAGACTAATTTCATTTTTTAGTTGTTATTGTCATAAAAGAATAGTTGATAGGTAGTTGTAAAAATTTTGGTCTAATTTAGAGAAATTCATAGGTGATGTTGAGCATTGGTATGTATCAAGTGCATACTAGTTTTTCTGTGGCATAGTTATATATTTAGATAGAAAATAAGTATATTTCTTAATACAGTGATTTGTGAATCCTTGGGAATATAGTGGTCAAGAATTGAGAGAGGCAACTGTAACATTTCTAATATAGAAACAAATCTATCACTGTTTGTCAAACTAATTTGAAAAACAGTCAGACTTTGAACAGTAATGGAGCTGTATATTTGGATCCTGAAACAATTAGCTTGTAAAGTTCCCTTATGATCCCTGAGGTCCTGTACCACAACTTTCCTTTTCTATGATGAGCTCAATTCCTTTTCTCTGTTCTTCCTGCCATAGGTGGATTGCATCTGTCTTATACTAACAGAGCCTTAGAATTTCCAAGTTGGAGTGAGGCTGAGCCTTAAGTCAGCAATTGGTGCTGTGGCTTTTTAATTTCTAGTCTACTTAGTGAGCAACTTAGTTGACAAATGAATTGATTTCATCTGTTCATCTTATGCTTAATTGGATATCACACTGCATTTTCCTAGAATTCCTATTTAGCCACTTCATTATGATCTTGTGTAGACCTATATGTGCTGCTCATCTCTTTTGTTTAACATTTATTTCTATAGGTGGTAATTTTAAAGTTCTTTGGATTTTAAAGTTCTTTTGATGAAAGCAAGTTGCTTTTAAATCAACACCTTTGTTTTTTTCATAAGAAAATTGAGTTTGTTCTTAAATCTTTCTGTTAGATTTTAATCAAGATTTTATAATTATACTGAAATATTTAGAGTTGAAATGATATGTTATCTGGGATTTGCTTCAAAATAGTCTGTGAGGGGAGTGAGAGATGAGGGGAATAGGAAGTTTAATTGAAACTAGATTGGTCATATATTGGTAATTGTTGAAGCTGGGTGATAGATACATTGGTTTCATTATACAATTCTCTCTACTTTCATGTATGTTTGAAAATTTTCCTAATAAAAAGTTAAAAATGTATTGTTAGATATAAGGATAAATTGAAAAGTAGCACTAATAAAAGCAAACTAAAATGTCGCCATATCCACATTGTTAATCCTCTTGTTGTAGAGCACTTTGCTTGTAGTTTTTAAAATTTTTGTTTTAAAAGGCATCTCAATTATTACTTTTAACAGGGAGTGAAGACAGGTTGGAAAGAGGAATATCAGCACTGCGGCCTTTGAATGCCACCGCAACCCCTCTAAGCAGTGTTTCATATGAAGATGATTTTGTCTCCTCTCCAGGGAGTGGGACTTTGACAGAAAAAAAATCATCTCTTGAACAAAAGTAAGAATATGTTGACTATATGGAATCAAATCTGAAGAGTGAGAAAAATGTACAAATGAGAACTGTGATCTGAATATTAGTCAAATTTTACTTGTTTAAAGATGCTTGTAGAGGCTGCATAGCATAGTGGTTATTAAGAGCATGGGCTCTGGATCCAGACTGCCTGAGTTTAAATCCTGTCTCTTCTTGTTAGTTGTTTGTCTTTGGGCATATTACCAAACCTCCCTGTGCCTTAGTTTCCTTCTATGTAAAATGGGGAAAATAATAGTAACTGCTTCATAGAGTGTTATGAATATTCAGTGAAATGCAAAGTACTTACAACAGGAGCTGGCACATAGTAAGCATAATGTAAGTTGTTAAATTAATCTGTGAATCCCTAGTAGAGGATAGTATTAGGAAACTATCCTGTGGTATACTAATGTAAGAAGATTAAGAAATGGTTGTCTGTGATAGAATTGAGGACGACCAGATAGATTCTTGACTCTATGATCCCAAGTAATGAGTTAATTTTTTTAATAATTGGGATAACATCTAAAATTTTGCAAAGAAAATATTATAATATTAACATTCATTGAGCACTTAATATGCAAGGCACTGAGAGGACTGAGAGGGCTTTGCCTGTATGACCTCATTCTTCTGATAGCCTGA